>NW_007246066.1:264251-327864 GCF_000164805.1 Carlito syrichta
GAGGAGGAGGAGGAGGAGGAGGAGGAGGAGGAGGAGGAGAAGAAGAGAAGGAAGGAAGGAAGGAAGAAAAAAAGAAAGAAAAAAGCAGCCTATTACTAACAAAAATTAAATTTTTATTTTTATTTTAAAGCTGTGGGACACAATTCAGAGTTAGGCACAAATTCTTGAGTTTACAGGATAGCAGATAGTATACAGCAGCAACAACTTGCTAAAATACTAAAATTCCCCTCTGCTTGAGAGATCATAAAAACTGACTAAAACAGGTTAAAACCAATATGGCCAAAAGGAGCTGGCGGACGTCACAAAAACAAGCTTGCTGACATCACAACCCACATTTCTTTTCTTTTTTTTGACTTTAAGTTAGACTATGTATTGGCAAACAATACATAGGTCTAAACAATAATAATAATTTGATTTCACCAAAGAACGCACAATAATTTAAAATTTATACGCACCCAATATAAATTTAGAGTGGTAGATGGCAATTCTTTCTGGTAATTGATAGATTAAACAGACAAAACATCAGTAAGGAGACAGCACATGTGAAAAGTACACTGAGCAACCTTGAGATAATGAAGACACCCAGATTTCTAAAGGAAACAAATAGAGAACACTTTTTTCTTTGAAGCACATATTTCAGACATTTGTGAAAACTCACAGCAAGTTATATAAACAAACTTTAACTTCATTTCAGATAATCAAATCTTCTCTAAAGATGCCTATTTCTATCAGAACCTCCATCTGGGAGCTAGGTGAATGGACTCTTATCATCCCTATGCAGGATGTTTTCTCTATGGACAGGGAGAGTGGAACCCACCATTGGATTCCACCCATGGTTGAAGATAGAGGGAGCTGTCAGTGTCGGCTCACAGAACTGGAGGTTGGAGTCTTCCGATTTGGGGTTCCTGCCATAGGCCTTACTTGAAAGTCACCACTCATGTGACAGAAGCAAGGTCCCGGAGTGAGAGCACAGGAGTTTCAAATTGCCACCCTAATTGGAGTCATATTGCAAATCTCCTACCACACAGTGAAGAGCAAATACTCAGTGAACCAATGTGAACATATTGGTTGACTTCAAGTTGGTTGTTTTTCAAAGTTGTATAGGATCTCTTGTACAATCCACATCTCTGTTGCATGTTCCATATTAGGGTCCCCTGAATTTGCCCATGTGATCCATTAGTTAACATAAAAAAATAACTCCTTTGCCCAAGGACTTATTAGGCCTCCTTTTTGTTTCCACCAATCACCTACTACCTCCAAAATTCACACCCTAAATCTCTTCTAATAAAACAACTGTCTTAAAGCCACCACAGGGAGACAGATTTCAACTGAAATCCTATGTCCTTGTCCACTTGCAATAAAAGCTTTTCTTTTCTCAAAAATCTGGTTTTGTCATTTTGGCCTCTAGCTCATTGGGTAGCGACCCCCTTTTCCTTAGTACTGTTAGTTTCAATTACATGAGTCAGTTCCTATGATTGAAAGTTGCAGAGGCAGACTCTATTTTTTATTCATTTATTTTATTTTTTATTTTCTGAGTCGGACTCTTACTTTGTCACCCGGGCTGGAGTGCAGTGACACACTCACAGCTACTGCCACCTTGACAAGCCAGGCTCAGGCAATTCTTCTGCTTTAGCCTTCTAAGTAGCTGGAACTAGAAGCACAGACCACCATGCCTGGCCTATAATTTATTTATTTTAGTAGAGATGACGTCTTGCTATGTTGCTCAGGCTGGTTTCAAACTCCCAGGCTCAAGCAATCCTCCTGCATTGCCTACCAAAGTGCTGGGATTACACTTTGGTTGTCCACTCTGAACCTTTTTACGCTCTTTTTGGCCAAGACTGAGTGCATACCTACCTTTCAAACCAAGGTCTGTAGAAAAGGCAACTCCACTCACTTGTACAGACTGGGACTCAAAAGTGAGGTGAGTGTTTTAGGGGACACTTAAAGTAGTTTTTTCTAAAAAAATGTGTGAATGTCTGGTGGTCAAACACAAAAACAAAACTGATGCCCATTATAGCCCCCTCACTCTTCCACACTCTTATTTTCTTATGCAGAGTTATGTCATTGACCCTACAGCGTCTTAAGTTTAGAGTTACAGAAAGAATGCAGACTCTGTACAGGCCTGGAAAAGGACAAAATGTGGGCTGGGTACCAGGGAAAGAACTTGTGGAGGTGGAGAATCTGTAAAGGACCCCAACATCCTGACCTCCCAATTCCTCTGTTGTCACATGTTAGCATCCTTTACCTTCAATGGAGTTCAGTTACTGCCACACTCAGAACTTATCATCAGGAACACCTCTACACCTGTAATAATATAGCCTGACTTTGCACCCTTGACCTTATCCTCCTATCCTTCCTACATAAGCCTTCGATTCATCCACTTTTCATCTCCAGTTCATTAATTTTTTTACTTATATGTCTATCCACCAAGCTTTTTCTTTATTTTCTTCTCCTTCAAAGCCAACTTCATGGTCTATCCCACAAACAATATTTTAAAGCTCCACTTCAAATGGTCCTCATCCAATACCCTTGAATCCTTCCTAACTGATAAAGTCCCATCTCTTTGGCCTTTCCAGAAATGCTTTCCAATAAGTGACTGATCACTATTGGATTAAATATCACAATCAATTTACTGACACTATGATAAATGCATGCTCAGCCCTAGCACTACCTGGTAATAATTCACTCATTCACTCCAAAAATAATTTTCCTGTGCTTACAAACAGTAAACAAAACAAATGGAGCATTGGTCACTTTTCCTTAGTCTATTCTCTCTCCTATGATCTTCAAATCCATTTCAAACCTTCTGCACGTTTCTTAAACTGAGACTATATCCTCTTTTGTTCAGTAAATTTGATGGACTCACCAGTCACAGAGAAACTAAAAGTCAGTCATTAGATGGGAATTTTTCCTCAAACTACATTTAAAAACTATACCCTGTCCTTCCTTTACTTCTTTCTTCCTGTTATATGGAAAGAGGTTTCCTTCCAAGAGTTCTGTCTTCAAAGGAATTATACCCCCTGAAATATCTTTATTGAGAGGTAGCTACACTCTAGTCTCGAGGGGGACTTATACACCCTTACCTTGTAAAGTGCACACAGTATACCCCTTATTTGGGTTACTTATATGATATGTGAACTGTACTTCAATACAACTATTAAACAAGTAAAGCATTTAAAATAATTTCTTAAGGATGACAAGAACACAAGAGGATACAACAAAAGCGGTCAACACATGTTTGGAAGATAGAGTCCGGTAGAGGTAACTGACTTAGCAGAGCAGATAAAGACACCATCCTTATTGCACCTCCCTCTTCTTGTGAGGCACTCAACATCTTTTATTTTTTAAAGCTTTATATTACAAAAATGTTTATAAACAAATACAAAGATAGAACATAACTCCTCACGTACTCACCACCCAACTTTTTCACAATTATCATCCTTTGCCATGTGTGATGCAACCCATATTTTACACTATGATTAAAGAGCAAAAGTCAATTTCAATATCTTGCTATCCATCTCTTAGAAGATACACTAAGTGCCCTATGGCAATGCTCTTATATTCCTTTGCTATTTATCACGTGAGGACCACATTTATCTGCAACTGACGTATAAAGCATGGGTAACTAAAACACTTCGAGCTTTGCTGGCTGTGGCAATCAGTTCTGCTTTGCCTTTTACTCAGCCCCAAGGAGTTGTTTGATCCTACCCTCAAACCATACAAGGAATAATCTTATAAGATCAATGCACAGTATCGCAGTTCCCTAATCACACAGTAACTATAACATGAAAAAGTCTAGAGGTAGAAAACTGTACATGCTGATATAACTTGAGATTGATATGTAAACTTGTTCAAATATTTAAAAGATTTTTTTTTCCTGGTACACATTTTAAAATGAGTTACTGGGCTTCCAGTTAAATACAGTAAATCAAATCACTTGTTTATCTCCTCTCCATTTCCAATTACTACTACAAGTAAAGGATTATATGAAAAGATGCTTAAAATCACCAACAGGAAAATTCAAATCAAAATCAAAATGAGATATCACTTGACACCCACTAGGATGGCTAGAGTCAAAAAGTCAGATAAGTGTTTGAGAGAATTTGGAGACATTGCAAGTCTCACACACAGCTGGTAGGAATGTAAAACGGTGTATATGCTTTGAAAAACAGCCTGGCAGTTCCTCAAAATGTTAAACAGAGTTGGCTTATAATCCAATAATTCCACTCCTAGGTATATATCCAAGAGAAATGAAAACATATACAAAACTTGCACACAATGGTTCCTAGCATTATTCTTAATAACCAAAAGGTGAAAACAACCCAAATGTACATTGACTGATGAATGTATGAACAAAATGTAGTTTATCCATACAATGTAATATTATTTAGCCATAAAAAGGAATAAAGTATTGATACATGGTACAACATGGATGAACCTTGAAGACACAAATGCTAAGTGAAAAGTCATTTGCAAATGATCACATATGCTTTCGTTCTTATGACATATTTAAAATGAAGAAATCTATATAGAGAGAAAGTAGATCAGTGTTTGCTTAGGACTAGGGGAATGAGAGGCAAGAAACCGACAGCTAAAAGGTGCAGGCTTCTTTCTGAAGTCATGAAAGTGTTTTAAAATTGACTTTGGTGATGGATGCACAACTCTGTGAATGTAATAAAAAGCATTGAATTATATACTATAAATGGGTGGCATATGGTATGTGAGCTGTATTTCAATAAAGCTGTTAAAAATGTGAAGGATTTAAAAAGAACGAGAGCTCGAGGATGACAAGAACAGAAGAGGATACAACAAAACAGGTCAGCATGTGTTTGAAAGATGGAATCCGGCGGAGGAGGTAACTGACTTGGTAGAGCAGACGAAGCACTTGCAAACTGATTCACACCACACACCCCAGAAGACAGATGACATGGCGGCACCAAATGAGAAATGAGGGGTTACATGCTGTAAACAGGGTTCATTGAGGTTTGGGTTCTTTTTTTGTTTTGCAATGTGGGCAATTAAAACAAAATTTGGGGTGTAGTCTTTTCCAGTTTGTAAAACCCTGTTGAAATGTTAGTATGCTTCAGACATGGAAAGAGAATCCCTGGTTCTTGCCTGGAATGGAACTTGTTTTAAATTTGGTATTGCATACCGCTTTGATGTATTAATATACAGTGCCAAATCTGCGACACTACCGGGTCTTGACATGGTGTGGCAACTATGGGAATCAAAGCCAAAAATCTCATAGTTTATGACAAACTCATGAAAACATCATCAATGGTCCATTTAAAAAAATGTATTCAGCTGATAATAAACTTGCAGAAAAGCTGGCTGAATGGTTAACAACAGTACACCCTTCATCCATATTTACCTATTACTAACATTTTGACACATTTGTGATCTCTCTTGTTTCTCTCCTTCCTTCTCTCTCCTTCTCTACACATGTGCACACAAACATACACACACATAAAATACACATACATTGCTGGATATTTGAGAATACATTTCATACATCACACACTTTCTCTTTGAAAATTTCATTGTGTATTCCTTAAAAAAAAATATTCTCTTACATACCCAATTACCTTCGTCAGTAAATTGAACACTGGTATAAAACTTTAATCTATTTTCCACATTTCATTTTTGTCAATTTATCCAGTAATATCCTTTGTGGTTTAAAAAAAATCTTTATTATAGGATCCAGTCTAGAATCATGTATTGCATTTAGTTGTCATGTGTCTTTAGCCTTTAATCTGAAGCAATTTCTCAGTCTTTTTTTTTTTTTTAAGGCATGGCCATTTTTGAAGAATATATTCAATGTGCCATTTTTATAATCCCTTCTTACATGGAAAGTTTTTGGTGAAACTTACCATCCTCGGACTTTAAAGGATGTTTTCTATTTGTAAATTCTAGGGACCTCAGAGGCTGTTGGGACCAGATTTGTTATAAGCAAGCAAACAAACACACAAAATAACAAAAAAATACCAGAGATGCAAGCTATATAAGAGACGATTCTGTAGAGAGGCCTCAAGGGAGGGTAGATAAGAAGGGGCAGGGTTGAAGTATACCTCCTTTTGGGTAGAGACAACAGAGAAACAGTGGATGTAGAAT
This sequence comes from Carlito syrichta, assembly GCF_000164805.1. Classification (NCBI taxonomy): domain Eukaryota; kingdom Metazoa; phylum Chordata; class Mammalia; order Primates; family Tarsiidae; genus Carlito; species Carlito syrichta. Next base: position 270,363 of record NW_007246066.1, read on the forward strand.
TTAGGCAAAGAAAGGAGCTCTCATATTACTGGTCAACCATCATCAGATGGAAAGGAAAGGCTCTGTTGTCCGGGACCCAGGCAGATTCACCTGACTCAAGAGGGAACATAGACAAACAGTATAAAGCAATGATGCAGGGCTTAACCTCAGCAGCCTATAATCTAAATAAGGAAGATTTAAACAACTGGCTAACATAAGGAGATAAAACAATGCCTATACATCATCAACAGAAATGGCATTGTTTCTAAAAGTATAGAGAGCCAATAGGAATTTTGGTGAAAGGTTAGAAAGTAGATGGAAAAAAGATCATAAAACCTTTTATGGAAGAAGTAACCATAGGTATAATTCAAAACCAAAGGACCCAAGGGAGGTGCAAACTTTACCTGTACGACAACTACTTATTTGTCAGATGCTGAATTGTACTCCACATCTTTATAAATAAATAAATAAATAAATAAATAAATAAATAAATAAATAAATAAATACTTTGCTTAACAAAAAAACAAGACAAAACAAAAGGCATTACTAAATATAATTACAATTTTGCTCATTAGAGATTATATTACACTAAGGAGAAGCCTGTTCCTTCACCAGGATGGGTTTGGTTGCGTAGTCTGTGGTTCAGCACAATTGCTCTATAAACTTAAGGTAGAATTTTAAAATGTTGGGAAGGAGAGAAGGGGTTTGGTAGGAAAAAAAAGGGAGTGTATTGGGGGTCACTGTGTGGGTTGAGGGAGCAAGACATGAGAGCACCTTTCGGGCAGAAGCGCCTAAAGGGATTTGTGGAAAAAGAATTACTAAAAGATTTTTCAAGTTGTAGTCCATAGGCGTGCCATGCTCTTGTCTCCCTCTTTATCATACAGTCTACTCTGCTCGCTCATGGTTTGTAGTAAGTATGGAACCTTTTTGAGGAAAATATAAAGGAAGTGAACTGTAGCTGAGTATCTCTCTGGTTTTGTACAATTAAAAAAAACACATTGTGTGTGTGTGGCGGAGCGGCAGTTGGGGAGAGTAGATTTTGAGGGTGTAAACCCCTGGGCACATCAGACTTTCAAAGATTATACGGAGTCCAAAGGGAGATTACAAAGCGGTAAAAGGGACTCAGTAGTAACTAGATACCAGGTGGAATAAATAGAAGATTTCACTAAAGTAAATCTATGGCATAGTGAAAGACTGGAGTTGGGGTGGTGGTGGAAGAAACTGAAGATCCCCCGTGGCAAGAACACATCGGATGGGCTGGGTAGTTGGGAGAAAGACTGTGGGTTCATCTCCCAAATGCTGTCCCCTCCCCCACCCTCAAGAACTGGTGTCTAAAAGTTAAAGCTCTGTGATGTGGGTCTGGAACTCTGGTTTAGAATGTGCCCTCAGTGCTCAGCTTCTGATAATAAAGCCCACCTTCTTTGTCTGAGGAGCCTTACTACATCATTGCTGACATCCAGTCTGACTTTCTGGGTATTCCTATCCCTGCCTTCCTGGGTGGGGTGGGGTTCCTCCTTCTGTTTTTGTGGTATCTAGAGAGGAATCTGTGTTTCTCAATATTTTGGAAACAGAGACATCAATCAGGTAAGTAAACCACAGCTGCTCAGAAACTTTAGAACTTTCTTCTTTTCAGATATTTACACTTAATACTACACATTTCCCTCTAAACGTTGCCTTTGCTGCATCCCACAAATTTTGACAAGTTGTATTTGCATCTGCATTTAGTTTAAAATATTTAAAAATTTCTCCTGACACTTTTTCTTTGACCCATGTATTAATAGTGTGTTGTCTAATCTCCCAATATTTTGAAAAATTTCAGCGTTTTATGGCCCAGAATGTGATCTGTATTGGTTACAATTCCACGTGGCTTGAACAGAATGTGTATTCTGCTGTTCTTGGATGAAGTATTTGATACATGTCAATTAGATCAAATTGATTAATAGTAGTGTTCTGGTCAACTATATCCTTACTGATTTTCCATCTGCTTGATGTATCCATTGCTCATAGAGACATGTTGAAGTCTCCAACAACAAGAGTCGATTCATATATTTCTTTTTGAAGTTCTACCAGTTTTTGCCTCATATATTTTGACACTATTACTGGTAAAAATGTGAGGGATTGTTACAGCTTCTGGAGTATTGACTCCTTTGTTATTATGTAATTCTCCTCTCTCATTCCTGATGGGTTTCCTCATTCTGTAGTATGTTTTGTCTTAAATTAATGTAGCTACTCCCATTTTCTTTTGACTAGTGTTGGCATGGTACACTTTTCCCCATGCTTTTACTTTCAATCTGTGCCTTTATCTTTAAACGGGTATCTTGTAGACAGCATATACTTGGGTCTTGTTTTTTAATTTACTCTGACAGTCTTTCAATCGGTGAATTGAGGCCATTCACATTCAAAGTAAGTTTTTGTACAGCTGGGTTAATATTTATCATTTTTGGGAATGCTTACTATTCATTGCAACTGTTCCTTTTTTTGTTTTTTAATTTTAGAGTTGTGGGGTACATGTGAGAATTTTCTACATAAGTAAATTGCATGCAGGTGAGGTTTGGGCTTCCCCTGGCAGTGGACATGGTGCCCAATGGGTGGTTATGTGTCCCTTATTTTCCATCCCTCCCTGCCCCTATTAGCAGTGCCCAGTATCAATTGTTCCCACCTTTGTGCTCACGTGCCCATCGTTTAAAGCCCACTTATGAGTAAGCAGTATTCAGTTTTTTGTTTCTGTTACTGTTCACTTAGAATAATAGTGGCTAGCTGCATCCATGTTGCTGCAGAGGACATGATTTTGTTCTTCTTTATGGTTGTGTAGTATTCCATCATGTATATGTGCCACGTTTTCTTTATCCTGCTCACTTTTGATGGGCATCTGGATTGGTTCCATACTTTTGCTATTGTGAATAGTGCTGCAATGAACATGCATGTGCAAGTATCTTTTTGGTAGAGCGATTTATGTTCCTCTTAGTATACTCCCAGAAATGAGATTGCTAGATCATATGGTAGCTCAATTTTTAGTTCTTTGAGAAAATGCCACACTGCTTTCCACAAAGGCTGAACTAGTTTACATTCCTACTGACAGTGTAGAAGTATTTCCTTTTCTCCACAGCCTTGCCTTGTTGTTTTTTGACTTTTTAATGACAGCCATCCTGACATGTGTGAGGTGGTATCTCATTGTAGTTTTGATTTACGTTTCTCTGATGATTAGTGAAACTGAGCATTTTTTCATTTGTTTGTTGGCTGCTTGAATGTCTTCCTTTGAGAAATGACTATTCATGTCCTTTGCCCACTTTTTAATGGGGTTATTTATTATTTTCCTGCCAATTTGTTTGAGTTCCTTGTAGATCCTTGATGTTAGGTCTATATCAGCTGCATGGCCTGCAAATATCTCTTCCCCATTCTGTGGATTTTCATTTACTCTCTTGATGATTTCTTTTGCTATGCAAAACCTTTTTGGTCCCACCTATTAATTTTAGCTTTTTCTACATTGACTTTTGAAGATTGGCTATGAATTTACTGCCAACTCTGATGTTCAGGAGGTTGCTCCCTAAGTTTTTTTCTAAAATTCTTATAGTTTGAGGTTTCACATTTAAGTCCTTGATCCACTTTGAATTAATTTTTGTATATTCATTGCACCTGTTCTTTTTCTTCCCCACTTTTTTGCATTTTGTGGTTTTAAACAAGAATTTTATTTTTGATTTAGATGATTTTTTTTAATTGTTTATATTTAAAGTGTATAACATGATGTTTTGATGTACTTAGTGAAATGGTTACTGCAGTCAACGAAACAGCCACTGTCTCACATAATAACCATTTTCATGGTAAAAGCATCTAAAATGTTTTTTTAGCAAGATTCTGTTATATATTATTGACTCTAGTCCTCATGCTATATATTATTAGATTTCTAGACTTATTCATCTTATATAGCTACAACTTTGTACCTACATCTTCTCTGTTTTCCTTCCTCTCCCCCCACCCTCGCCCCTGGTAACAACTGTTCTACTCTCTGTTTTTATGTTTTCAACATTATTTAAGATTCTACCTATAAGTGAAAACTTGCAGTATTTTTTTTTCTATGTCTGATTCATTTTACTTTGCATAACACCCTATAGGCTCATCGATGTTATCACAAATGACAGGATCTCCTTTATTTTAAGGCCAATACATATATTACAATTACTTTATCCATTCATACATCGATGAACATTTAGATTGTTTCTATGTCTTGGTTATTGTGACTAATACTGCAGCAAACAAGGAGGTGAAGATATCTCTGTGAGGTACTGATTTGGTTTCCTTTGGGTATACATAAAGTCTGTTTTGTCTGAAATTCGTATAGCCATCCCTGTTCTCTTCTGCTTACCATTTTCATGGAATATCTTTTTCCATCCTTTCACTTTCAATCTAGCATGACCTTAAAAAGTTAAAGTGAATACCTTGTAAGCAGTATACAGTTGGATATTATTTTTTAACCCATTCTGCATTTATTGCAGGGTAGATCTGCTGGTGATGAATTTCCTGGGTTTTATTTTTAATCAGAGAAAGTTTTAATTTCTCCTTCACTTTTGAAGGATAGGTTTCCTGAATATAGAATTCTAGGTTGGTGGGTTTTTTTCTATTAATATTTTAAATATTTTACTCCACTCTTCTTGCTTGCATTGTTTATAATGAGAAGTCCATAATTCTTATTTTTGTTCTTCTATATACTTAACCTGCTTGTGTTATCTGAGCTTCCATGACTTATGGTCCTCAATTTTGAAGACTTCTTAGTCATTATTACTTCAAATATTTGTTCCACTTCCTTCTCTCTTTTCTTTCTGCCATTTCAATTACACGTATGTTATACATTTTGAAACTCACAATTCTTGGATAATTTGAGTTTAAAATTTTTTAAATTCTTTTTTCTCTTTGCATTTCAGTTGGAGAAGTTTCTATTGTCATATATTAAAACTTATTCTTTCCTTCGCCATGTGTAGTCTTCTGATAAGCCCATCAAAAGCATTTTTCATTTCCTTTGTGATTTTTAATTTCTAACATTTCCTTTTAATCCTCTACTAGAGTTTTCATCTCTCTTTTTATATTTTTCATTTATTTTTGCATGCTGCCTACTTTTCCCATTAAAATCCTTAACATATTAATCTTAGTTTAAAAAATTACATGTATGATAATTCCAAAATTGGTGTCACATTTGAATGCATATCTGATGCTTACTTTGTCTATTCAGACTTTTTCTCTTACCTTTTGGCATGCCTCGTTATTTTTTTGTCAGAAGCCAGACGTAATGTATTGGGTGATAGGAACTAGGTAAATAGGCCACTAGTATTAGAATTTGTGTTCATCTGGCTATTAGTTAGGTTGTGTTTCATGTTTACTGTAGCTTACACGACAGAGTTTTGAATTTCCTCTGATGTTTTTGTTTCTATCTTCCCTGGTATCATTACCCTTCCCTAAGATCACTTCTTTAAACAGAGTTTATATCTTGCAGCTCTTTCAGTCATCATCCTCTGTTATTATACTGGAACCTTGTTAATGTGGTGCTAAGGTGTGAAGAAGGTGATGAGATCAAATATCCATTGTTTTAGTTGGTTGTGTTTCTGGGCTGTAATGTTCACAAGTATTTCTAATCCTTTTTACCACTTCTTAAATAAGACAGAAGGGCTAAAGGGGACTGGAGTTGGGTAACCTCCGGGCCCCATATGCAATAAGGCTCTGATAGTCTTTTTTCCTGCTGTGTAGGCTTCTGTTACAAAAAACACTCAAATTATATTTCAAAATGGTTACCTCTTCACTTTCCCTGCCAGAAGCATGAAAGTTTTCTATGTCTCTTTGCTGTAAGAACCTGATGAGGTGTAAAGCCCATAAAAATGTGGGGGACCCCTAAGACTGTAACCCCAGGAATTTTCTCACTCCCCTGTTAGCTCACATTCATTCTCTAGCAATTTGTCAAATGCCCACTTAAGTGTTCCTACCAGTTTATGGCTCCGGTGGCTTCTGCTCCTGTTAAGTTGATCTTGACTACCATTCTCTTTATTTACCTTTTCTGAAGATTTGGGATGGTTTGCTCAATTCTCTGGTGACCCTAGGAAAAATCATTTTCAGTTTGTTCAATTTTTTTGCTTTATCTGAAGATGGGGTAGTGACTTCCAAGCTCTTTAAATGTCCAAACTGGAAGACGTCTGCCCTCAGCTAATAATTCTTATTTGAGTGTGGCCGGCTTGGAGAGAAACCTGAGATAGAAAGTCTGAGGATAGGATAGAAGAAGAGGTTGAGCAGAACCAAAAGTTCAGGGGCATTAAGGTTTCCTCCTGAAGCTCACAGGCTATGTGTGGTGGAGGGTTCCAGGATAAAATCTCAAACACAGTGATATCACTCTATACTGACATGACCACGAGTCATATTCCCATGTCAGGTGTCACACAATCAAGCCTCCTTCCATGTTGGGCTAATCAGGAAAACAATGTCCAGAGCCTCTGAGCAGTGGCTGGAGCCTGAGCCCTGTCACTAGCATACAGGGTCCTCTAAGGTAGCACATATCTGAGTGTGGGCCTCTGATTCTGTGTTTAAAAGGACTGCTAACTGAGAACATCGTGTGGATCTCACAGACAAAAATCCTCTTTTGAATGTTCAAAGAAGAAAAAATTGCAGATATTTTATCAATTACAAAAATTAATGAAAGGGACCCATTTTCCATTAATTAAAATGGAAAGTCATATTATTGTTGAATAATAACTGTCTGAGTGTCCTAGAGAGATGGATGACAGAAGCGAGTTCCAGCCTCTCACGGTCTTCTTTTTGTTCTCGACATCAGGATAGAGCAAAGAGGAAAAGAGAAAGTATAACGTTTAAAGGTAAGCTTCAGCCTATTTGAACTGAGTACTCCAAGGGTGACAAATCCTCTTCCTTCCACGAGGTCTCAGGTCTATGGGTTCTGAGAATGTCGGTTGCTAGACACAGTCTCTCTGATAAAACAGAACCCTCAGTGGATTTGCTCTAGAAAAAAGCAATCAGACTTGAGACATTTCTTAGAGACCCTGCTCTGCCCATCCATGGGCGTAAAGGAGTGATATCCTGGGCAAAGGGTGTTGCTCAATAAGTGATCATGTGAGATGTGGAGGAAGGACTACTGTTTGTCTGCCTCCCAACTTTCTATAAGTCCTTTGTATTCCTGGGTGCTCAGATTTCTCTTTGAGGAAAGCCCTGGTGTCTGTGCTTCACATGGTAGTTTTGAGCATACCACGGATACTCTATGTGAAAGCACTTTATAAATGATGCTACATACACATGTGAACCTCATTAATATTATCATTGATCATTTAACCTTTTCTACTGATTCTTGGGGCTCTCCAAGACCAATTTACCAAGGGGACCACTAAGAGACATTCTACCCAGCCTCCTATGAGACCTCTCTGCTTCTAACTTCATCATTGTCCTATAACCCCCCGTCTGGCTCCCCAGGTTGGAGATCTTGATAGAATGAAGTGAAGGAGACAAGGAGGCTGCTTTTTCTTCTGCAAAGGTGACTCCACATTGCTCTTCTCTCCTGATCCCTCTTTTTAGCAGGGTCTATGCAATTCTAGGGCCTCACTGGAGCCTGGGTTTGACACGGGAGGGGAAATCCCTCAAGGATACAACCTTGGGGAGAGGGACCAAAGGTATATCGAGATCAGGGAAGTAGGAGCATATGAAAGGACAGTATGCCCTGGGTGGCCCTAGTTTTGCTGGAGCTGCCAAGGTGACATATATTTGTGTCAGTCCTGGCTACAGCTTTTTATTTCCTGTCTCCTGCAGCCCCCTGGGCCAGCATTATGATAACACCCGCTTTAGTGTCCAGACTCCTTCTGTGAGGTCTGTGAGAGAGCAACTGCTGAGGTCAAGCGAGTGCTGCTCCAGGCTTCTCCAGACGATAATGTTCTCTCTGTGTCCTCTTTGGCATCCACAGGTTCTGTGGCTGAGGCCTCCTTTCACTCTGACCTCTGCCCACTCAGCAACCTCTCCAGAAGACTGAACACCAGCTCCTGAGCCCAAGCCTTCTCTACCTCCCTCCGCTAATCTCTCACCTAACCCTAAAGACCACCTCAGGTGATTTACTCTCACCCCCACTACTGGGTGACTCTCTGCCACCAGAGTGTGTTCCTCCCTCGGATTCCAAAGTCCCCATGGACCAACTCCCACCCCAACCATTCGACTTCCCTGCTCTCCGATCACAGCACAGTCAGAGAGAATATTCTGATCTTCAGTCAAAGGCTACTTTGTCTTTAAAAAACATCTTTTCACTTGACCTTCCATTTTCCCAAGATATCAACTCGTTACCAGATGTTTCTCAGACAACAAATCCCCCAGATTCACGTGCTGTTCATCACACACCACTAGCCTCATCTGCTTCACCACTGCCAGACTGCAGTGCGACTCAACCAAAATCGAGTCCCATCTTATTGAAGTCTGTATCAGAGAAGTCCTCACCGGAGAGCCCTCATGTGTCTTCCACTTATGTCCCCACAGTCAGACGCACTGACCACTCAATTTCCGAATTCTCAAGGTGGCAGGGTCGTGACAGGTACATGTTCCTCCCCAGGATACCACATCCTGATTTTCAGCAAGAGCATGTTTCTCTCCATTTACCGGAGACCTGTCTTTGGGGAGACTCTGAAACCAAGCACAAGGGGGCCAGCAGCCTTCCTTTTTTGGGACTTAATGCACAGGAACCCCTGAAAAGACAAATAAAAAAGGGAACGCCTTTCCAGATTTTGGAGAAGAAAGAAAAGGAGGAGAAATCATTTTCAAAACAAATGTGGTCCGAATACCAACTGACGTCTTCAGATAATTCACTGCAGTCACCTGTTGTCGAGCAGGACGATACAGCCACCCAACCCGGCTGGAACACCAGAGGCATACCAAAGCAGCTGCACATTTGTCAGCAACTCCTATATGCCAAGACTTTGGGTGGAAACTTGCAGCTGAAATACAGCCAGCTCTTCTGGGGGCTTCCTTCTCTGCACAGCGAGTCCTTGGTGGCTACTCTTCTGGTCTCTAGGAGCGGTTCCCCACTACAGTCTTGTTTTGTTTTATTCAATGGAATCTGTAACGCTCCTGCAGTCCAAATGCAAGATCAGCAATCTCTACCACTTCCTCACTCCAGTCCTCTTCCTCTCACCCATGTGCTTCCCCATCCGTTTCCTCAAACCATTCCCCAGCCCGAGTTTCTTCTTCCCACTCAGATCCATTCCCAGACCCACTGCCATTCCTCCTTCCCTCTCCTACCATCTTCTCTACCACAGGTTACAAACTGCGGGGCATCTTTCCACAGACTCCAGTATGAAACTGGCTCTCACTTCACAAAGGAAAATCATCTGGAATGGCACGTGATGCAGAAACAACCGGAAGACTTGTGGGATTTCGTGCCGTTGCAGCAAGAATCTCAACAAGCCTTTTGTCCTCCAGCTGCCAGTTCTTCATTGGCCCGCCAGCCTTCTAAGGTCTATGTTCCAGTCTCCATGTTTCCTGGGCATTTTCATCTCATTTATGAACCCCAGAATCAACTGGAGCTTCATGTTACAAACAGGCTAATCCCATGCTGGTGCCCTCATGTTTGTAGGAATCCAGGATCTCTGTGCAGATCCATACAAATGCTGCAGCATAATTGCAGGCATGCTCACTTACAACCTTCTGAGCTTCAGGACCACAGAAGGGAAGATCCAAGGAAGACAGAATTAAGTCTCTCAGGAAGTTTCCATGAGTGGGATCCAGCAAAATTTCAGCTAAGGAAGGACATGGCAAGAAATCTTGGGCATATCCTGGGGAAGTGCCCATTAGACAATCCACCAACAGTCTCAAAATGCTACCTGGTGAATGGTCAGGGGGTTTCCTCTGAGACAAAAAGTGACTGGGTGTGTCACTCAAGGAATGACTCAGGAAATGAATTAATAAGTATATTAAGGAAGAGTTTAGACCCAAATCAAATGAAAGCCATACTTCGATTGCATGTGAGCAGGAAGGTTTGGCAAATTACTTCAAATAGGATCCCTATAAGTGTGTGTTGCTCATGGCTGGCTAACAGTACATTGCCTTCTTCTCATACCAATATGGAAAATAAAACTTTCCATACCAATATGGAAAATAAAACGCTGGTACCATTGGTAGATAGGGTCTACTGCAAGATCACCACTCTGGAGTTTTCCTTTCTTAATCCCAAAACCCGTCAGGTGCTAGAAGCCCATATTATAAGATTTAGGGCAAGTCAGCAGTGGGGCCTACCTCTCAAAGTTCTTAAATCCATAAAATTCTATATGTTAAGAGAAGCTAAAACATGGCCTCTTCCCCAACTTGACATTCCTTTGTCTGCCACCTGTATTTCTAGGGTGGTTTCCAAATGTGTGGCTTCTAAATCCCTAGAGGGAAGCTCTAAAGCTTTTCAGGGAGACAAGTTAGGAAGCTCTAAAGCTTTTCAGGGAGACAATTTAGTTCCCAGCCTGGATTTTCCTTTCTCTGTCACCTCGCCTGTGAACACAGAAGGACGGGGGGCCCTGACACAGTCACCCTCTGATGCTGACCATACATTCACAAAGAATGTCCAGACACTTGGGACTGACAGACAGACTCTTCTGACTCCCCTACATAGCATCATAGACAAAGAAAGTCAGAAACAGACAGTAGAAGCCGAGAGATACAGCCCAGAGCTGCCCACGAAGCAAACTGAGGCTGAGCACGAGACAAGGGATAAGAGCGTGAGTTCCGGGGATAGGGTAGAAAAGTTTCAGGACAAAAGAATGGCGGAGAAGAACTTAGAACATTTTTTCAACTCCAATAGGTCCAGGGAGATTTTCAAGACAAAGGAGCTCTCTGCTCTTCCACCCCAATCTGGTAAAAACTTGACAATCAGGGAGTTGGAAAGCTCCGCAATGATAAACACAAATACCAGGAAAGTAGAAACTACCCTGACTACCAAATACTCTCCACCAAGAATATTGGTTCCTGAAGATTCTAAATCATCAGACCTTAAAGATCAGCCAGTTAGTGAGCTAAAGTTTAAACTGGAGCGTGCGGCTCATAGTCAGGTCCAAGAGTGGACCAGTGACACGTCCTTTACTTCAGACAGCTTGACTCCTGATTCCTCACTGCCTTATTTCCAGAGTGTCTCCAGTGTGGACACGTCAGCTTCTCAGAGGCTGCACGTCCCCTTGGGTGATAGAGGGATCAACATGGAACTGTGGCAGGAGCCCAGGGACCCTAAGGATACCCGACAGAAAGGCCAGGATGAAAATCTCCCTCCAGCTGCAAAGAGAGTGAGTTTTCTGAGAGCCAAAGCAGAAGAATGGGAAAGTGAGGACTCAGGTTCAGGAACATCCAAAGCCACAAGGAAGAGCCATCCAGCCAAGGATAGGAAAATAGAGGAGACTTCCAAGTCTCTGCCACAGAAAGAAACATTTCCTCGTGAAAGCTACTTCAGAAAAAAGATGAGGAAAATTTTTCAGTGGATCAGTTCCAAGAGAAAAAGCCCAGACCAGGGGAGTGCCTCGCAAGAAGACAAGTTCCTGTGGACCTTTGCACAGCACCAAGACCCAGGGGAGGGTAGAACTGCCTTTATGAGTAGCAGGCCTCTTAAAGCTCTGGAGCTCAAGGCAGTCATTGGGAAGATCCTAGAGGAGAAACTGGCATGTCCACAAAACCCTGAGGCCTTGGAACTAGGTCAGCCGAAGGAGGTGCAGGCTCAGGCAGAGGCTGACAAGGGAAAACCCTCCAACAGTGGGACTCCCTCTGACTTGCCGCACGGGAAAGGGTCAAGGACCAACCCCTGCAACCAAGAAGCTGTCTCTGCTGGTCCAAGTACTGGATGGACCAGGGGTAGAATCAGTCATCCCAAGAAACTTGTGCCAATCAAAGACCAGCTATTGTTCCAGAGTTATTCTTCTTCTCTGCCCTCTAGTGAGGCTGTGTCCCATCCACATCCCACCTGCATGCCAGTACGCCAGGGACCTCTGGCTTCCCTCACTCCGGCTGAAGGCACTGTGTTCAGAGATTTGACTCTTCTGTGCAAACAAAAAATGCTTCTCCAGCACTTACAGGAAGGAAAAATCCCCCCCAAGAAATAATCTAGTTCTTGTTGAAACAGCCTCTCGGTTTTGACGATAGTTCATCTTCGATGAGAACAATCTCTTTTTAGTGCCACCAAGATTATTAATCCTCCCCAGTAAATGTTTCTTCTACTACAGAGTGGTGTTCTCCATGTACTGCACTGGAATTGGGTTTTGGGTATCCCAAAGCATGTGCTTAGAGGAAGGAAGGAATTAGTTTAGTTCTTACTACTGTTTGCCTCTTTGGTTTCTAAAAGGTGATCCATCCTTAGTAGGGAGCCTTACAATGGTCTTCTCAATCTTATCCTGGGGGTCTTTATTTGACTGTTCTCAGATGTCCTATAACAAACACGCTGTATCATTTCATAAAAAGTGTACTTTAAAACCCTTCTGGTCTTTCAAAGTGAGAAAAACCCGTAAAGTCCAGAACTTTGCTTGAAGCATCTTTTCACCTGCTCCCTGACTATTTTAAACTATATATAGCTGCAGAGAGGAGTGAGTTACTCTGGCATAATAAAGTCAGAAAATCCCTTTGCTGCCTCCAGGAAGTTTAGAATTGGAAGTGTAGGGGGTATGAGATCAGGGCTAGGGAAAAATCTTCCTCTTGGTGCTCTTGGGGAGGAATAAACTTTACCTGCTTCCAGGAACCAGCCCTTCTCTCCCTAATGCAGTTTGGGGCAAGGTGCCATGTTCCCCACCTCTTACTTACTCTAATGAGAATGGAAAATGGGTAGCAGCTCACCCTTTCGCCTTTCTCTACCCTTTTTGGAGCAGTAGAAAGGACAGAATGTGTGGCTCTGAAAGGGATCAGGGATAAGAATATTTTCCTGATTGCTTACTTTCATTAAAATAGTTGCTCATTGTGAGTGGTCATTGTGTGAGACATAACTACATGGGTTTTGCTAGGGGCTAGTTTGGGTAGGGTACAGGAAATGTGTGAGTCTTGCTGAAAAATCTGTCATGTGTGGTGTGTTACTCTATGAGCAAAACACATTTTGAGCTTGTGAGGGTAACTTGAGAAAAGGAAGACCCCTTTCCTGGGGGAGCTCTGCAGGATGCCTGGCGTGATAGCATGATTGCAAGATCAGCCGATTCCCTGGAAATCACCAGTAGGAATGGTAAGGCAGTTATTCAGAATTTGAGGGAAATGCACTGGGAGAGTGAGTGGGCAAGAAGGAAAAAAGTGAAAGGGAAATGAATGACCCCATCATCTCTAGTCATGACCCTATCCTGGCATCCATTCCACCCAGCACTCTTTAACCTAGGTCTCACCTCTCACCTCCTGGAGTCTAATAAGGGCTTTGTAGAGCACAATTATACCATTTCAGTATAAGAGTAGGCGGGGTTGTCTTTGAGCATGAAGATAATTTCTGCAAGGATGTTGTCAGGCATCCTATTTGGGAAAGGTGATCTAGGTTCCTGCCTTCCAGCCATACTGCATTTTAAGGTTACAGTAAATAGGGGTATATTAGTTATCTCTTTCTATATAATGGATACCCCCCAATTTAGTTGCTTAAAAACATATCATCTTACTATTTTTGTGGGTCAGCAATCCAGGAAAGGCTTAGCTGAGTTCTCTGCTCGAGGCCTCTCACAAGGTTGTCATCAAGATGTCAGCTGGGTCCCGCGTCTCATCTGGAGGCTTGACTGGGGAAAGATACACTTCTAGGCTAACTTATATAGTCGTTGGCATGATTCAGTTCCTCTGAATTCCTTTCATGGCTCTGTGTCCAGGATTTGGTAATTAACATCTTGCAGAGCTCAGAGACTTCTGGAGGAATAAATGAGCAATAGGAAGATTTCAGAGGGGAGCCCACCCAATGTCCCTGGGGGGCATGGCTATGTCTAGGGGCAGGGTCATTCTTAGGGGTGGAGTTTTGTACCGGGACTGGGCCTGAGAGGTGGTGGTGCTAAACTTTTTCCCAGGTGGCGTCGCTCTTACCCCAAGTTCTTGGATTCTGTCTCCATCGTTTTCTGAAGACAAGAGTTGATATTTGCCCCAAAGATGGGGTTCTGGCAAGTTTCCGGTCACCCACATGACTTTCCTCCCGACGCTGCTTAACGGATCCTTCCTTCGTCCGTTATTCCCATCCTAACGGGCGTCGCAGCCCTGCCACTCCCATGCCGCGAGGCCTCGGAAACCGTTGAGCCCTGGGCATGGGCCTGCGCCTTCCAGAGATGCTCAGGGGAACTCGATGGAGATGATATTAGTCATACTCAGCGTAACAATATTGACAACTCTTAAGGCTTCACTTTGCATTGGCTGCCTGGCTTTGCACAAGTAACTTAACCTAAATCTCATCTCTCATTGATTGCCCAGGAAGATACTGGGATCCACCAATGGGGTTGGCCCTGAGCATTGGAATTTGTTCATAAAGAACTTTGTTCCATTAAGGTCTGAAGCCAGAGAACGGGCCAAGGACCCTTATGCAGTTGCAGCATGGGCTTTGCCAGACCCCAGAGAATCCAGTGCCTTGGAAATGCCTGCACTGTACAGAAGGAAAGTCTAAGAAGTCAAAATGCCAGCCCATCCACTAAATTAACAAGCCGTCATACCTAACTTTCCCCACAATTAAAACGTTCTCTTGGTTAAAAAAAAAAAAAAGTTTAGTCATTATGTTTCAGCCACTCTGATTTATTTTCTCCTTGGCATTTTACAGAAGCAGCAGCAAATGAGATAAATCCTAAAAACAAATCTTGATTCTATTGTTTGATGAGGGATCAACAGTTTAAGGCCTGACCCTTAGCCAGTGAAAAAGAATGGAACTTTTTGTAAAAGGGATACTGTGTGATCTCTAAAATGGATCAATGAATTGGAGACTAATACTTCAATAAAGATACTGAAGTCTGGGTTTGGAATAGATTATAGGAGCAAGGAGGTGGGGGTAAGAGAAGAGGAAAATGAGATATTTGCCAAGTCAGAGAATATATCATGGAGTGGTCGTAAAGAATTTGTTAAGGAACAAGGTGAATGACAGAAACCAAGTAAAGCCTCAGCTTACTTGAAATGACTGTTTACCCACTTAAGACAATGCATTTTTAAGAGGATGGACATTTCATGGGATGGACATCTGTACATGGCTCTGCTGGATGTCACTTGTAAAATCTATATTTATAGTACAAAGTAGTATACACTTTTGTAATTCTATGCCTGCCAATCATCATCTATTTATCAGGAAACCTGTGTTAGGGTAAAATTTTCTATCCATTAAAAATTCTCCTTCTACTCACAACGCTTTACATATCTGAAAAATACTGTGGGAACATTACTTAAGTCTGCTCTGATATGTGAAAACTCTAAAGAAGTGATTTATTTTTATATTAGAGTATATACATATATGTAGATATATTAGGTTGAATTTATGATTGTTGAGATTATATCAGTTTTGACCTACAGAAACAGCAATTTCATAGGCTTCAACCTAATATTAGGTTCACATCTGAAAATGCTTACGAACAAAGGCATTTACTAAAATGGTAACCCTATTTGAGTCTGGGATGATGCTATATCTAGATAGAGGGCTAGTACTTAGCTCTTAGGTCTTGCTTTACACCTTGGATTTAATTGAAGGGTTAAAAAACTCAAGTCATTCCTCCTAAGAATGCGGCAATTTAAGAAACCTGTTTCACTTTGAAATTTCTGGTGGAGCATCTCTATTTGCTTTCTAAAAAGCTGCTCATGTGTTCATCTAAAAAAATTCTTTTTTTCTAGCCAAGAGTCATATTTTTAAAAAGGTCACAGATTCCTACTCCTCCCCTATAATTTTTCTGTTTCACTGATTTGGGATAGATTTGTGAGGAAAAAAATTATTTTAAAACATTCAGTTATAATTATATTTTTTCCTGTGTTCTATCAATGTGTACTTTACATGTACTTAAGTTATGTTATTAGGTATACATATATTTAGTTATTATTGAATTAATTCCTTTATCACTATTATTCTCTTTCTCTCTGGCTATACTTCTTCCTGTAAATTTATATTTGGTTGGTTTTATGTCTACTATGCTCTTTTTTTTAAAAATTTGAAGCATCAGTCTTTTTGTCCTTTTCCCCCAATTTTTTTTATTTGAGTAGAAGTCTTACTCTGTCACCAAGACTAGAGTGCAGTGCAGGATCATGGCCACTGCAGCCTCAAGCAGATGCTTCTTTCACCTCAGCCTTCCAAGTAACTGGAACCACAGGCACATGCCATCATGCCTGACTCATTTTTTATTTATTTATTGCAGAGACATGGTTTTATCAAGTTGCCCAGGCTGGTCTTGAACACCTGAGCTCAGGCAATCCTGTTGCTTCCACCTTCCAAAGTGCTGGGATTATAGGTATGAACCAGTGTGCCTGGCTTTGTCCTGATTTTTGACCTTTTTTGGAACAAATCAATAACTGTATTATTCAATTTAATCCCTCTATTGGCTTTTTATTTATATTTTTTAATATTTGCATGTAGAGGTTATAACTTACATATCTTGTATTTATTATAATTGACTTTGAGTTAGTACCTTATCACTTCACACACACATATAGAATGTTAGAACCTTACCATAGCATAATTCCATTTAGTCCTCATTTTTGCTATTTGTCACACATTTTACTTCTATATATATTTTAAGCATCTAAATAAATTGTTAGTATTATTGTTTTAAATAGTAAACAACCTTTTCAAATATCTAAAATAGCTTTTTCAAATTTCTCCACATATTTACAAGTGTGCTCATTCATATTTCTTGTGTATCAGTGTATACATATGGAATGATACGTATTTATTATGGAAAAGTTTGTATAATGCTGACTATTGGTGGTGAATATTTCTGTATTTTGTTGTAAGAAAATAGCTTATTTCACCTTTATTTTTGCTGTATATTTTTTGCTGGGTATACATTTTTAGGTTGGCAGTTTATTTTTCTTTCAGTGCTTTAAATATATTATCCCATTACACTTAGTGTCCCATACTTTTTTGTTAAAAGTCAGCTGTATTTCCTGTTCTTTCCCCTTGAATCTAGTGTGTCTTCCCCTACCACCCCTCCTCTGGCTGATTTCAAGGTTTTTACATTTTTCTTTGCTTTACAACAGTTTGACTATAATGTATTGTTGTATGGCTTTCTTTGTATTTATCCTGTTTGGATTTGTTGAGCTTTTTGATTTTGTGGATTGATAATTCTTTTCAATTTTGGAAAAATTTTGGCCATGATTTCTTTTCTTTTTTTTTTTTTTTGAGTTGGAGTCTCACTCTGTTGCCCAGACTGGAGTGCAGTGGCTGCTCCCGGCCACCGCAGCCTCAACCTGCTGGGCTCCGGTGATCCTTCCACATCAGCCTTCTGAGTAGCTGGAACTACAGGCGTGCGCTACCATGCCCGGCTGATTTTTTGATTTATTGTAGAGATGAGGTCTTGCTGCCCAGGCGGGTCTCGAACCTGTGGGCTCAGGCAATCCACTCACCTCAGCCTCCCAAAGGCGCGGGATTACAGGCTGAGCCACCGAGCCCGGCGGCCATGATTTCTTAAACTATCTTGTCTATCTCCTCTCTTCTCTCCTTCTGGAACTTTTCATTCACATATTCTAGTTGTTAACCATTGAGTTGTTTCCCTTCACTCCCTCCAAACAAAGATATGTTTAAGCTCTAACCCAGTACCTGTGAATGTGACCTTATTTGAAAATAGAACCATCACAGACGTATTTTATTGAGATCCTACTGGAGTAGGATAGGTCCCAGTTCAATATATTGCCCTCATAAGTAGATGGTCATATAAAAACAAGGGCATACACCTGGGGAAACATCATGTAAAGATGGAGGAAGTGAAACGCAGCTCCTCACCCAATAGTACCAGAAGGAATATTAACATGGGGGAGACAGATAGGGAAAAGAGACATATTGTCTGCATTGTCATTTTAAAATCGGTTTATGTAGTTCACTTGAGGAGTACAGTGAAGTAGCACAGGCAGGAAAGTACTAGCATTTATCAAGGACTAGCTTTGCTCTAAACCCTTTACTTGTGATGTCTCATTTCATCTTTATACAATATCAGGTAGGTTTTATTTCCCACTGTAGCAGTGAGGTAAGATCCAGGATGTTAATTATTAGTAACTGATCTAGGGTTATAGAGTTAAAGTGACTGACTTGAATTTCAATATCAGTTTTATCTGATTTCATTATTTTTTCTTTTAAAAAAAATTTAGTTCTGCTACTGGGTTAAAATACTGGGGTGAATAAAAAATGAATTTTATGTGTCTTTCTGATGATGGAAACTTTATTATTGTTGATAAGGATTTTTGACCCAGCATTCTCAAATCCTTACAAATGGAACATAGACTCCCTGATAGTCTATGTAAAATCTGTTATGTGTGACATATTTAGGAGTATAACACATAGGTTTCATTGGATTATCAAAGGCAAGGACGATGTATTGTACATTGTAATCTATGCAAATGAGTTCCACTCTAATTGTATTACTCTAGCTCAAAGCGGTCTGGAAAAAGTGAAGAGTTAATGACATAGATAAGAAATAAGGTAAGAATATAATGGTACATTCCCACACTTGACAGAGCAGGCCATTTATTCAGATTAAGATATGATTGTTGCCTGCAGGAAGCTCACTGTTTAGTAGAAAAACTGACATTTAAACAGATCATTGGTTGCTGCACAGGTGTTTTAGTAGAAGAATGAACATGACTCATAAGAACACAAAAGGGAAAATAATTAATTTTGTCTGGTCATTGTGTGAAAGTTTCAAGGATTTTTCACAGATGAAAAGGCAATGAAATAATAGTAGGAATTTGTCTAGTGAATATTGTAGGGAGAAGGAACTACTTAAGTACAAGTTTCAGAGGTAGGAAACGTTTTGTATGTTTAGAACCCAAGGTGGAGTGATAGGCAGTGTGTCTGGGGAGTTAAGCAGCTTATGGGTGATTCTGTATGTAAAGCTGAAGAGTTTGGATTTGATATATGGACTCTCAGTCTTCAGCTTTACAACTTAAAGGTCCATTTGACAGTCTGATGAGAGTTATGTTCCTTCATCCAGAAAACTTACATGTGAACCAAAATTCGCATGTGATTACAGGGGTTTCACAAATGAGGAACTTTGTAGTTTATGATAGGAAACCTTTAGAGAGTGATCATATTTTTATGTGATCATATTTGTGTAAAGATCATGTAGCACTTTGGAGGGAGTTGGTATTTGGACAATGTGGGCAGTTAACAGTCTGTGACAGGGAAATAATGGCGGCTCGAATGAAGGCATTGATAGTAGGAGTGGAAAGTAGGGAACAAGTTTGAGACATAATTTAGAAGGAAGATCTACAGGACTTGGGTATTGACTATAGATAAAGACTGAAAGGGAAGTAGTTGAGGATTTTTTTTTCTCTCCTCCTTGGTCTTCATGTCTAGTGGTGCCAACATGGATATATTGGGGGGTTTTCAACATTTCAGTTGGATCTTATACAGTAGTGCAAAGACCCCTCCCCCTGCAACAATTGGCATCTGCTCCACTCCCATAACCAAACTGTTGATCCTGGAAGTGATTCTTCTTTCCTCATAGAGCTACCATAATTAGAAGACTGTTTCTGAGCTACCTCCAATGCCTTCCTGTTTAACTGTAAACAGCCATGCTGAAGATACAGACTGTCCCAATGTTTTTGACAATCAAATTAACTTTCTTAAAAAGATTTCTCCCCCAGGATTTATTAATCAAAGTATCAAAGTATTGAAGTATTGGATAAAAGGTGTTTAAATGCAACAACTCCAGTTGCATCAAGCAAAAGACATTGGAATTCAGTGCATAAGTCTGCATGTTCCCAGCATGAGTTTCCCAAGTTGATAAGAGCCTAATCAGTCAGGAGTAACCACACATTCCTTGGTCCCAGAGACCTGCATAACTCCAATGGCTGCTTTTGGGCAGGCCTTCTGCTTTTATAAGAATTCCTGAGGGGAGTTTAAAAATATTTGCTTTCTTGAAAACATTAATAAATTGTTGAGTAAGACTGGAGCTCAAAACCCCACTTACTTTATTTTATTTGGAGTTCTATTTTAAATTCTTCTTTTCATTTGTAAGAGCTCACTGCCTCAGTAGATACTATTTGTTTTTACACTAATGGTGGTATAATTTCTAATTTTTATTTAAAGAAATGTCTGTGGAGTTTTGATCTATGAAGACACTTGGATAATTTTGTACATGGACTAAACATTGTTGCCAAGTGGCTACTGTTTTGAATAATGTGCATACAATTCCAAAGAAATTGATAAGTTCCCAAGGGAAATGAGTGATAGAATGAGCCCATCTCTGCACATGAGAATGCTACAGACATTTGCTTTCAGAACAGCAAAGGTGTTGATTAGGGGAAATAAGAATCAAAATGTACGTGCAACAACTTGAGGGGATATGGCCTTTATACAGGCAAAGGATCTGCTACTTCAGCATGAGAAAGAAAAGAATAACTTGTTAAACCCAAAATTCAATATCCGAGAGACCACCAAAGAGCCAGCTCTGATGCAAACACACAAGGGTCTTTATTCAGGTTCGAGTCTGGGCTCACATTTGAAGCCGCAGCAGCTTCAGGGACAAGAGAGCCCGGATCCAGTATGGCAAGCAGTTTTTATGCACAATTACAGAGGGAGGGAAAAGAACTTTAAACTTGTTTTTACATGATTGGGTAATTTCTCCTAATGGGTATGGGGGCACTTGGGATTGGTCTGGTCTGCTCAGCTACCTGTGATTGATGGGGAGCTGCTAAATGGGCAGGGTGGAATGTCAGATAAGCTAGGTTTAGCAAGCAGGCAGGAGGTTAAAGAATGCAGAACCTACAGGGGTGGGGGGTGGCTGGTGCCACCAGTCTACTGTTTTCTAAGCAAAGGAATGTCCGGGAGGGGTTTATTGCTTAACATCCACACATTGCTAGCAGCAGTTGCGGAAACAATCGGTTATTTTATGAGACAAACAAAAATTAAACTTAACAAAGTTCTAAGTACAAACACTGCAAACAAATACAGTGAATGTGGGGTAGGAATTCATATAGTAATAGTTCTCTTAGAGTTTTTTTTAATCTCTTGGGTCTCTCAAACTCAAGTTTTGAATTATTCTTCATTGCAAGGAACAGAAATTTCCTACCTACATTTGCCCGAGTAATAGGGGGACTTATTTGTAAGGATAAAGGGCATCTTCATATTAATTAAAGAGCAGGAATCATAGTTTAATTGGGGTGGGGCTTCCTGGACTGGAGTTGCATTCTTGGAGGCTCTGGAGCACTGCTACTGCAGTTTGTGGTATTTCATGCTGATGCCTGGCTGTTAATCCGACTTCATATCTTCTCTCTCTATGTGTACTTTTACTTCACTTAGACCACGTCCAATCACATATAGAGGTAGCAGAAGCAAAAAAGTTATGGACAAGAACTGAACTGAAAGACAGCTAAGGGTAGAACAATCTAGGAAGGACTGTATTATTGGTTCTAATTTAGGTATATATTTTTAAATAAAATACTTTTATAATAATCATAGATGATAGCACCTACTATGAAATTGAAGCCATGCTGCACACTTTAACTGTTTTTAAAAATTTAATTCTTAGACAACTATTTAAAATTGAAAGGACTCTACCTAATTTTCAGATGAGAAAATGAGCTCAGAAAACAAAAAAATGACTGACCCAAGATCACATTTCAAGTAAATGATGGAACCAAGATTAAAATTCATATCTAGCTGGGCTCGGTGGCTCAGCCTATAATCCCGTGCCTTTGGGAGGCTGAGGTGAGTGGATTTGCCTGAGCCCATGGGCTTGAGACCCGCCTGGGCAACTTGGCAAGACCTCATCTCTACAATAAATCAAAAATCAGCCAGGCGTGGTAGCGCACGCCTGTAGTTCCAGCTACTCGGAAGGCGGAGGCGGAAGGATCGCCAGAGCCCAGCAGGTCGAGGTTGTGGTGGCCAGGAGCGGCCACTGCACTCCAGTCTGGGTGACAGAGTGAGACTCCAACTCAAAAAAAATAAAAAATAAAATTTATATCTAACCCCAAAGACTAAATTTCTTAACTTCTATGCAGCATAGCAAACTCATCTTAATTAAGAATTTACTTCTCTAGTTTTTGAGGAAAACTCACCCTGTAGACTCAATGAGAGAAAGGAGAAGTAATACAAAAGTTTCCAATTATAATCTTATGAAGTCTGTCCCAATAGTATTGAGATGGTCAGGAAAACAGAATAAGTTGTATTAGCTGCTATAACAAACAACTCAAAAGTCTCAGTGGGTTATAACAATAAATATTTATTTTTTCATGCTCTTAGTGTCCATTGTTGTTATTCCTGGTTGGTGGCTCTCTCAGGTAACTATCCTGCAATAAGTGACTCAAGAATTTAGGCTTCTTCCATCTTTAATATATTGTCTTCAAAGTCACTAAAGAAAAAAGAGAAGTGAATGTGTGAAGGAGCCCAATTGGTCATAATTGCTTTGGACTGGAAACAACATATTTCATTCATTCACAATCTGTGGGTAAGAACTAGGCATATGGCTCTACCAAGAATGGATATGATAAGTGTCTGACCAGTCTCATGTGTTATTTAGCAGTGTATTTCTTAATTTCTAAATGTATACTTTTAAAAATCATATTTTTGTTATTAATTTCTAACTTAATTGAATAACATGCATAAAATTTGTAAAAATGATAATCTTTTGACGTTTATCAACACTGCTTTTATGAACCTGTATGTAATAATTTTTCATAAATATTTCACATATGTTAGAACAGTATGTGTGTTTCACCATTTTTGGCACTAATATTTTGTTATGTTCATTAGTTCAAGCTCATTAGTTGTGTTGGTAATATTATCAGCATCTTTATTAATTATTTTTGCATACTAGAGAGAGTTGTGTAAAAATCTCCCATCTTGAAGAGATTTCTCTCTGTTGTTTTACCATTTATTATTATTTTTAAATTGTGAGTTTACATTATTAGGTATATACATTTTCTGGCATCTAAAAAATATTTTACAACTGTATTATATAAGTTAGAATTGAGTGATCAAAATTAAATACGTAGGGTATTTACACTTGATCTTAGCCAAAAGGTCGAGAAGCAACATGTAGGGTATTTAATTTAGATTTGGGTACAGTCTAATTTCAAAAATTCAGTGACTTGAAGATATTGGAAGATAATTTCTGTTTTATTCACTAGTCCTATGGTATGTGGGTAAGGTGGCAAAGTGGCACCATACAGTCATTTAGGCACCCAGATGTTTTTCCACCAATCCATGGTATTGTACACCTGTAGGGACAAGGTTGGGTAGTGGGCTCGTCTATGCGTCCATTCCTTGAAAGAAAAAAAGAAACAAATTTTTTATTTTTTAATTCACAACACACACATTACTATTATGTCAAGTAGTCATTATTTGACTGGAATGTATCCAAGTAGTTAGCACTTCTTATGCTTTCTATGTTCTTCATTTTTATCTTTTATCTCAGATTCTCCCTTTGTAATACCTTTTCTTCCATCTGAAGAATATTTCCTAAAATTTCTTCTAAATAGAATCGCTTTTATATAACACTTTTTACTTGTCTGAAAAGACTTTATTTCAACATCATTCAAGACATAAGACATACAATCAGTTAATCCTGTCCATGTCTAGGCCAGGTAAAGTATGTCGTGTTTTGTCAAATTAAGCCACAGTTTCCACTTCTGGTAGTAAATAATTCCAGGTGACAATTACTTTCTCTCTGTCTTGAAGATATTTTCCCCTCTTCTGATTTCAATGTTGCTGTTAAGAAACCAGTTCTCAGTCAAATTGTCATTTCTTTGAAGGTAATCTTTCTTGTTCCTGTCTGCTTAAATCATTTTTCTGTTTTTGCTTTTGTTGATGGCAGTGTTCCATGTCAGGGTGAGGGGAAAACTTTCCCTCTGCCCTCTGAAGGTTTACTAAAATGAACTGGCAATAGGCAGATTAATAGAAGAAAAGGCATACAATTTTTTTAATATGCAAGTATCATGAGAGTCATACAAAATGTAAATCTCAGGTGACTGAAGCTTAAATAGCACTCTCTTCAAAGGAAAGGGGGAGATGAGGAAAATGCAGGTAATTTTAGGGCTAGTAAATGATTTTTAGGGGAGATAAAGGAGCCCAAAGAACAGATCAGGGTCTGGGACAAAGTTTCTCTGACCTCTGGGGGAGGTGACAACAAATTACAGGAAGGTGAGGGGTAGAACTTTATCTTGAACAAAGACTGTCTTATTATGCAGATGAAGTCTCCCAGGTAGTCTCTTGGAGCTGCTCTCAGAAGAACAGATGAAAAGCCTGTCTGGGCCTGGTGATGACTTTTAGTCTTTTCTCTGGTGGTTAATCTTTCCCAGCCATTTGACAAGATTCCTAGAAAGGGATCTTAAGACAATTACATTTCTTTTGGAAGAAGTTTGCTCAATAAGATAAGGGAATTTCCAGAGACAGCCCTTTCCTGTACTTAGTGGGCCCCAGGGCAAGAGAAGATCAGAAAGTTCTTGGTTCTGAGGCAGCTTCTAAGGCCTTCCAATTTTCTTTAATTCAAAAGGGCGCAGCATGCCAAAGCATCATACTTTAGGGTATTGTTCTCGAAGCCCAACATATGTAAATTTACTATGATGGGTTTTGGTATGAATTTACTTTTATTTACTTTGGCTGTATTTTATTGAATGTTCAGAGTCTTTGGATTGATATTTTCTTGCTAGGTCTGGAATATTCTCTGCAATTCAACTATTGCCTCAGTCTGCCTTTTCTTTCCTCTCCATCTGAAAAGGACAAAATGCCAATTACATATGTCAGAAATTACAACTTTATTCGGTATCACTTAAATATTTTTTTTCTGTTTTCTAGTTCTTTGTTCTGTGCTGCATTCTAAGCAGTTTTTTCAGAAATGTCCTGTAGTTCTGTAATTCTCTCTTTAGTTGTATCTGATCTGCTCTTAAATTTATTGAAAGGGTTTAGTCTTTTTGCCTCAGCATAACCATTAGAAAGCATTCAGACATTCTACCACAAAACAAGCAGCAGCCTAACCCGTCCCCCTCAGCAAATCTCCCTCAGATGCAAGACCAGGACAGCCCAACCATTCATGGTTTAGCATAATAATCTCTAGTAAACTTTTAGGTTCCTTATCAGGGCTGGAGATCAAAGATCACCCTTTGGTTGGCTAAAGTCATAACAGTTTGTGAGCTG
Source organism: Carlito syrichta (assembly GCF_000164805.1). Classification (NCBI taxonomy): domain Eukaryota; kingdom Metazoa; phylum Chordata; class Mammalia; order Primates; family Tarsiidae; genus Carlito; species Carlito syrichta. Next base: position 295,567 of record NW_007246066.1, read on the forward strand.
CAAATGTCTTGAGTTTGTGAATTGCAAATGTCTAACAAGTCTCTTTCAGGAAACTCCCCTGCCCCAGGGTTAAGCTAATCAGCCCTTTGTGATCCATATGACGGGATAAGCCCCCCCATGGCAGCAATCATGTGACTAACCCACCCATCTGCCTGCTGTCCATCACCTGAAGTCAGTACTCCGCGCTTGCCTGCTTCTTTGTGATGACCTGAAGCAGACCACTACCCCATCCCCTTAATGATCTTCCCCCATCTCGGGGAATGGTTAAAAGGACTCAACTACAGCTGGGCTTGGTGGCTCAGCCTGTAATCCAGTGCTTTGGGAGGCTGAGGTGAATGGATTGCCTGAGTCCGTGGGTTCAAGACCCACCTGGGCAACTTGGTGAGACCTCGTCTCTACAATAAATCAAAATATTAGCCGGGCGTGGTAGCGCGCGCCTGTAATTCCGGCTACTTGGAAGGCTGAGGCGGAAGGATCACTGGAGCCCAGCAGGTGGAGGCTGTGGTGGCCGGGAGCCGCCCCTGCACTCCAGTCTGAGCGACAGAGTGAGACTCCAACTCAAAAAAATAAAATAAAATAAAAATATAAAAATGAAAAAAGGACTCAATCACAAGCACCCAGCGGCCATCGCCTTGCTGGACTCTTTGAGCTATGTGCTCTTTGAGGTATGGCTGTCGCCATGCTTCCTGGCTTTGGTCCCCTCCTCCACCTTGGGGAAGTGAATCTTCTTTCTTCCTTCTCTTTCTCTCTCTAATTTACCTTTAAATAAACTTTTCTTTTTCTTAACCTCTTTGCGTGTTGCAATTCTTTGCAATTACTCGTATCTCCGGATTACCAAGGCTGCGCCTCCCCTCTTCTTCACCCCTCCAGCACCCCGCCCTCACCCTATCCAAACCCTAACATTTATCACTTGTGTTTTCAGTTTCAATTATTACATTTTTCACTTTGAGATATTATTTTTCTTTGTCACTCAAAATAGTTTCTTGCTCATAGTCTTTTTATTTAAAAATGTGCTTAAATTTATCGAACGTACTTATAACAAGAGGGATTTTTTTACTCCATCCTGATTGGCACAGGCGATCTTTCTTATAGTCCCTTAGGAAATGATTTCAAGTTTCTCTTTGGGATTTCAGTTTTATGAAGCTGTGTTAACATCTCTCATTAAAGTCTTTGCCTTAGACATCCCTGAGATGTTTTTTGTGCTTGGTGCCCTAAAGGCCTTGAGGACCAGAGAATAAAGATCACCTGAGGCAAATGCTCTCAGGGGAAGCCAGCTTCCGTGATGGGCTTATATATCTGAATATTTCTTCAGTTAGTTTTTGATCCTAAGTATTTCTTTTCAGCTCATTTACAGATTTTAAAATTTTACATTTTTTTTTTAGTTGTTACGGGCTAAACTGTGTGCCCTTAAACTTATATATTGAATTCCTAACCTCCAGTGCCCTAAAATGTGACTGTATTTGGAAAAATAACCTTTGAAAAGGCAATTAAAGGAAAAGGAAGTCATATGGGTGAGCCCTAATCTAACTGGTGTCCGTATAAGAAGAGGTGATTAGGACACAGACACAACATAGAGGGAAGACGGTGTGAAAACACCAGAAGAGGGTAGCCATTTACAAGCCAAGGAGGTCTCAGAAGAAACCAGTTCCACTGACACCTTGATCTTGGACTTCAAGTTTCCGTAATTGTGAGGAGGCTAAGACAAATTTCTGTCATTTAAACTATTCGTCTGTGCTACTTTTCTTTGGCAGCCCTAGCCCAGGAAAGGAAGGATTATTCACTATATCCACAATGGCCATCTTTTGGCTTTTTAAAAAAAGTGTCTTTAAGATGAAAGTTGGCAGTCATGGTGCATCTTTGAAGCCAAAAGACATGAACAAAGAATCCAGAAAATTACGTTCTTTGTAAGGTCTTGAAAGATCATTAAATTAAATTATTGGGCCACTAGTATTACATTATTTGAGATTTGATAAATTTATCTTCTGATTCCTCTTTTTTTTTGAGTTGGAGTCTCACTCTGTCACCCAGACTGGAGTGACACATAATAAGTGGCCCGCTTCCGGCCACCGCAGCCTCGACCTGCTGGCCTCCGGCGATCCTTCCACCTCAGCCTTCCAAGTAGCCGGAATTACAGGCGTGCGCTACCACGCCCAGCTGATTTTTTGATTTATTGTAGAGATGAGGTCTCGCTGCCCAGGCGGGTCTCGAACCCGCGGGCTCAGGCAATCCACTCACCTCAGCCTCCCAAAGGCGCGGGATTACAGGCTGAGCTACCGAGCCCGGCTCTGATTCCTCTTTAAGACTTAATTGTCCTTTCTGTATAGCCTGCTCAGTTTGTAGATGGAATAGGTTGCTACCTATACAGCAGTAATTCCTAAAGTTCCAAAAGTTCTTTTTGCTCGTGCTCACTGATGCTCCAAAGTTTACTAGAGAACCAAATTTGTTTAATTGTTATCTGTGTACATATCTTTTTTTACATGTAAAACTCTGGATAAAGAGATACTATGAATTAAAGAAGAATATGATAATTCTAAGAACACTTGCTTCCTAGGGAGAACTTTTAGCTAGTTTCTCCCACTTGAGCTTAGTTAACCAGGAGACAAAAGATTTCACTTGTGTTGCTTGAAATCTTAAACACGGGGCCAGTACCTAACCACACAGCAGCATGACAGTTGTATCATAAATCTCTAGGCTAGGATCTCTCTTTCTCTCTCTCTCATATCAGTTTTCTTTTTGTAGTTATATTAGGTGAAGACTTACCTTCCTTATTTTATGTGTATCTTATAGTGTGCATCTTTCTTTTATATTGTATTTCACCGTTCAAGGTGTGTGCACATTCTGTGCCCTGACATTCATGAGTGCATATGTGTGAAATTTCTGAATCTTTTGACACTGTTGATCTTTTTTAAAGCTGAGGAATTTTGCCTGAGGTATGCTTTTAAGCTGAAAGGCATCTGCTAGAAATCATTTTCTCACTTAATTACTGAAATGGTCCTTCAAATGTAATTTGGTATTAAATTCCTATACCATATTGTAGGGTTCACTTTTAAGAATACCAACACAATGGACAAATGTTTTCCATCAAATATGTTTGATGACTGATATTTTGGTTTGCCAATGTAATGAAATGAGATTAGTGCTGCCAGATTTGCTTCTTTCTCCCCCCCCCATTTTGTTTAAAGAAATGACTGGTTAAATTACTAGGGTTGGAGAAATGCAGCTGCTTTCTTTATGTGCTGCATAATTTTGCTCTCTTGATTTCCTGGTTTACTTGGCAAGATTTCTAAATCAATGTTTAAATAGGAAAATGTCCTGACCAACTGAAAAACCCTTGTGGTTCTAAATACATTTATAAAGCAGCACTTGATAATTTCCCAAATCAGAGTATTACAGTTGCTTGAAATGTGTATCTTATGTTTCTCTGGGAATCAGGGCTTTAAAAAAATTTTTTAAAATTGTTTTCTTACTAAGGGCTAATTGCTAGAGCTACTTTTCATAATTTAAAGTCTAAACAATATCAGTATACATTAGGGAAATAATAATTTTCAAAATAAGCAATTTTTCAATAAGACTTTATAACAGTTGGTTAGCTATAAGCCAATTGCTTGGGGTGGAGGAAATTTCTTAGGAGAATTAAAGTTGGTGATCTTGGCCAATGTGTCCCAGGCTAACATTCACGAACTATGTTCATCTCTGCATCTCTGAATCCACAATAATAAACTTTTGAACAATATACCAGCCAAGACATCTCCATTTTGACAGCCAAATCCATTGGTTATGCCTGTAGAGTTTCCTGCTAAATGAAGGTTGGGCAAATTTTTCTTTTTAACCGTTGAACCAGACAATTTCTACTAGCTAAAATAAATACATACAGTTGTAACTACAAGCCACTTTTTTTTCCTCTGGCGACTCAGTTGAGGCGGATTCAACCACCAACTCTGTCTCCTCGGTCACGGTGCCCCTTCCCCCACTCACTCTGGCAATGGGACATTTGAGTCTTTCCTTCTCTTGGCCTCTTCTACTGTCACTGTCCTGATTAACTTGTGTCAAGGGAGAAATATGAGTAGGTAATCTTGGCTATAGCTATGTGACTCATCTGCTGGTTGGACAGAATCAGAAGCAAGTGAAAATATCTATTGCTTTACTAGCAGCCCTTGCCAGGCTGCCTTAAGAGTGCTAGAAGGCTGTAAATAACCCTTGGCTTGTGCTTGAGTTCTCCTTTTAGGTCAGACTCTTGGCTGATGTGCAAGTCTTGCTGTCAACATGGAATCATGAACCTAGCTCTAAACCCCTGGATACGAGAGGAGCTCTGCCTGACACTCTCAGTTTCACTGAAGGTGACATGATTGTCTGCTTAGGCCACAGGATGTTCTGCACTGATGAGAGTCTAGGCTTGTTATGTGTGTCAGCTGTGGGCTTAGATAGAGCTTAGCAATTAAATTCTGGGAGAGGATTCACCGTGGAAACTATGTTGGGCATGAATACTCTTGAAAGCCCCTTAAGTCAGAGTTTTATTATATGACACTGTGTCCATGTGAAAGAGTTCATGCTATTCAGAGAAGGGAGAGATGCACATTGAAAGGTGGAATGTGTGTGTTTATAAAATTAAAACAAAACTAGTTCTGGTGTAGCCCTGGCTCCCAACTGTGTTTGGAGGCCTTTCAGACTTCGTGGATAAGGGAAGAAATCAGACCACAGACATTACCTCCTGCTTCTTACAACACAATTGAAAAAGCACTGGATAATTGGGTGACTTGTGGTAAGCTATAATTATAGACTATAGTTCCACTTGCAAGAGGAAAATATTTGGAGCCGATGGGATGCCTGAAGCATTCAACAAGTTACTGAAAACTAAAAGTGACTTGAAAAGATGACTGTTCAACTTTGATCCAAGTCACATTACAGACTCTGAAGGCCAGCAGTCAACTTAAATGTTTGTGTGTGTGCTTGTTCTCGCATCCTCATTATTTACATAAGTCTGACTAAAGATGAGGATTTTGAATGTGAGAACTAAATGCTGAGTGATAACTCAGACCTGTATTGTTGATATGTGATTATGTTTAAATTTCACGTTCTCATCAGGTGCTATATAGAGATCGTTAGAGATAGTTGATTTATAAAACCTGTCACAGGTCATGAACCTCATGTGATCACCTGACCTTTCTTTCCCTGGCCCCTTCCCGCCACTTATCCTGCTTTGCTATTCTCCTGCTGCTCTGGACCTCTGTTCCAATTCTAACCTCTCACCCTCCAGCACTCTGCACTGCCATCTGTGTGGGAATCTCTGCTTATGGCCCTGGACATCACTGTCAATAGATTAGAACCAGGAAAAGTCCTGACCAGGACGCCTATATTGTATAACTCTAGGAGGCAGTCGTCTTGTAGAATACAATGTGAATGGTTCTCCCTGCAGTTATGCAAAACACCCAGCCCTGCACTCACTCCTGGTCTTCGTGGGGACAGGGGGGTATGGAATGGACCAACCTATGACCACTGTCACTGCTACAACCGGAGAGGGCTAGCCCAGCTAAATTTCCTGTTGAATATGTTCTACAGAACTCATTCTAGATGGTTCAGGGACATGGGGGGATAAAAAAGAATTGCGTGGGAATCTGTGTGTATGTGTCTTTAATGGGCAAATGGTATCCTAGTTTAAGCGACACACTCATGATGGAACTTTTGGAGTATCCTCCTTTGGTAATGAGGTGGTTTCCTCCAGTATATGCATCTGGTTCCTCTTTTTTCTGCTTGCTTCTTTTTTTAAATTGAATTTTCTTTGCTACTCATATACATATGACATTTTACAAAAATGCATAAATGTGACATTATCATATATACTAGAGTTCTTTTATTTCTCTCTATCTCTCTCTCTTTTTGGGCCTAGCTTTTCTTTTCCTCTATTCTCTCCCTACCTCAACATTACACATATCACCCCCTTCTCCTCTAAGAACCCAAACTGACAATCTTGTATATATCCACCTCTGTGTTTCTTTATGCTTATATAATTGTAGAGAAATACACGACACACACACACACACACACACACACACACACACACACGTACATATGCTCATATAATCACACATAAATATAACACGTGTACACACATTCTCCCACTGTTCTCAGTCAATATTTTTCTATATAAAAGGATTGTATTGTATACCCTTTCTGCATTTTGCTTTTCTTAGCCAAGGCTACCTTATAGAATTCTTGAAAATCCAGGTATTTCTTCATGTCTTTATTTTTTTTATTACATAATCAATATTTTTTATTATGGTTTTGTGGGGTACAGGTAAGAGTTAGGTGTACAATTACATTTCATTCAGGCACCCTGTTGATAAGAGGTGTTTCCCCATCCCCAGACAGATATTTGCTACTGTTAATCCCATCTCCCCCACCATAGTTTCCTAGTACCATCAGTCATTTTCTTATAGTATTACATTGGATGTTCAAGGTCCATTATATGAGTGAGAACATGTGATACTCGGATCTTTGTTTCTGAGAGGTCACTCAGTATTATAGACTCTAGTTCCATCCAGGTTGCTATAAAATTCATGATTTTGTTCTTTTTTATGGCTGTGTAGTATTCCATCGTGTATATGTACCACATTTTTTTAATCCAGTTCTCTTTTGATGGGCGGCATGGTTGTTTCCACGTTCTTGCTATTGTGAACAACGCTGCGATAAACATACGTGTGCAGGTATCTTTTTTATACAGTGATTTGAGTTCTTCAGGGTATATTCCCAGTAGGGGATTGCGGGGTCATATGGGAGGTTGATATTTAGAGCTTTTAGGAATTGCCACACTGCTTTCCACAAAGGTTGCACTAGTTTACACTCCCACCAACAGTGTAGAAGTGTTCCCTTTTCACCACACACTCTCAAGCAATTGTTATTTTTTGAGTTATTGATAATTGCCATTCTGACTGGAGTTAGGTGGTATCTCAGTGTGGTTTTGATTTACATCTCCCTGATGATTAGTGAGGTTGAACATTTCTTCATGTGTTTGTTGGCTGCTCGGATGTCCTCTTTTGTGAAGTATCTATTCATATCTTTTGCCCATTTTATAATGGTGTTGTTTGTTTTTTCTTTTCAGCACATTTGAGTTCCTTGTAGATCCAGGATGTTAAGCCTTTGTCAGACCTGGTGTTGGCAAATACTTTTTCCCAGTCTGTAGGCTGTCTCCCTGCTCTCTTGATGGTTTCTTTGGCCTTGCAGAAGCTTGTCAGTTTAATAAGGTCCCACTTGTCTATCTTCTCTCTTATGACCTGTGGGTTTCGGGTTTTGTTCAGGAATTGGATGCCAGTTCCGATTTCCATGAGGGTATGTCCTTCATTTTCTAAGGTTCTTATGGTTTGAGGTTTTACATTTAAGTCTCTGATCCATTTGGAGTTAACCTTTGTGCATGGGGATAGATAGGGGTTCTGTTTCAATCTTCTGCATGTGGTCAGTCAGTTTTCCCAGCACCATTTACTGAATAGGTTCTCCTCTCCCCAGTGGTAGGTGGTGGAGGCCTTGTCGAAGATGAGTTGGTTGAGAAATTGAGGTTTTGCTTCTGGAATCTCAATTCTATTCCATATACCAATACCAAGCTGTTTTGATGATTGTAGCTTTATAGTAAAGTTTGAAGTCTGGTAATGTGATACCACCTGCTTTGTTTTTTTGCTGAGGATTGTTCTGGCTATTCTTGGATGTTTGTGTTTCCATATGAATTCCTGTGTTGTCTTTTCTAGGTCTGAGAAGAATGTTGCTGGTAATTTGATGGGTATTGCGTTGAATTTGTAGATTGCCTTAGGTAAGATGGACATCTTCACAATGTTGATTCTTCCAATCCATGAGCATGGGATATTTTTCCACTGGTTTGTGTCGTCTCTGATTTCTTTGAGCAGTGTTTTGTAATTTTCATTGTAAAGATCTTTCACGTCTCTGGTTAGGAAGATGCCAAGGTATTTCATTTTTTTTTTGTGGCTATTGTGAATGGAATTGTGTTTTTTATTTGGGTTTCTGTTTGTTTATTATTGGTGTAGAGAAATGCGATTGTCTTTTGTACATTTATTTTGTATCCTGAGACTTTGCCAAAGGTCTTTATCAGTGTAAGGAGGTTTTTGACAGATTCTCTTGGGTTTTCAAGATACACAATCGTATCATCTGCAAAGAGAGATAACTTGACTACCTCTTTTCCTATTTGGATACCCCTGATTGCCTCCTCTTCTCTGATTACTTGAGCCAGGACTTCCAATACTATGTTGAACAGGAGGGGTGAGAGTGGGCATCCTTGTCTTGTTCCAGTTTTCAGGGGAAATGGTTCCAATTTTTGTCCATTTAGTAGTATCCTGGCTGTGGGTTTCTTGTAGATGGCTTTTACTATTTTGAGGTATGTTCCCTGTATGCCTAGATGTTCGAGGGTGTTAATCAAGAAGGGGTGCTGGATTTTATCAAAAGCTTTTTCTGCATCTAATGATATAATCATGTGGTTTTTGTTTTGACATCTGTTGATGTATTTAATTACATTTATGGTTTTACAAATGTTGAACCAGCCTTGCATCCCGGTATGAAGCCTACTTGGTCATGATGGATGATTTTTGAGATGTATTGCTGAATCCGGTTTGCTAGGATCTTGTTGAGAATTTTAGCATCTATGTTCATCAAAGATATTGGCCTGTAGTTTCTCTTTCTTTGTTGGATCTTTACCTGGCTTGGGTATCAATGTGATGTTGGCTTCGTAAAATGATTTGGGGAGAGTTCCATCTTTTTCAATCGCCTGGAATACCTTCAGTAGGATTGGTATCAGCTCCTCCTTAAATGTCTTGTAGAATTCTGCTGGAAAGCCATCTGGACCAGGGCTTTTTTTTGTAGGAAGTTTTCTTATTGTGTAGTCGATTTCCTTGATTGTTATTGGTCTATTTAGGGTCTCAATTTCTTCTTGTTCCAACCTAGGTAGGTTGTGTGATGTCAGAAAGTCCTCCATTTCCTTAAGGTTTTCAAGTTTGTTTCCATACAAGTGTATGTAGTAGTCGCTAATGATCTTTTGTATTTTTTTCAGGGTCAGATGTGACTTCATCTTTTGTGTTTCTGATTGTGTTTATTTGGCTTTTTTCTCATTTTTTCTTGGTCAGTCTAGCTAGGGGACCATTGATCTTGTTTATCCTTTCGAAGAACCAGCTTTTTGTTTCATTGATTTTTTGTAATATCTTTTTGTCTTCTATGTCTTTGATTTGGGCTTTTATTTTGGTGATCTGGATTCTTCTGCTGAAATTAGGGTTTTTGTGGTCTTGCTTGTCCAGCTTCTTTAGGTGGCTTGTTAGGTTGTTAATTTGTGTTCCTTCCATTTTCTTCATGTGTGTTTGTAGGGATATAAATTCGCCTCTTACGACAGCTTTCAAGGTGTCCCAGAGATTTTGTTAAGATGTTTCTTCATTTTCATTTGTTTCCTGGTATCTTTTGATCTTTGTTTTGATTTCATCATTGACTCAGGAGTTGTTTAGCATCATGCTGTTTAGTGTCCATATCTTTGTGGGTTTTGGGGGGACCTTGTCGGTGTCAATGTTTATTTTTATTCCACTGTGGTCCAAGAAGGTGCATGGTAGAATTTGGGTCCTTTAAAATTTGCTTATGCTTGATTTATGGCCAATTACGTGGTCGATCTTAGAATACGTTCCATGCGGTGATGAGCATAATGTATATTCTGTGGTCTTTGGATGGAGTGTTCTGTATGTATCAATTAAGTCCATTTGGTCCAAAGTCACATTGAGGTTCCAGATCTCCTTGCTGATTTTTTGTCCTGATGATCTGTCTAGGGTTGTGAGTGGGGTATTAAAGTCCCCAGTTATGATGGTGTTAGAGTCAATATCTTTCTTTAGTTTTCCTAGAAGTTGCTTTATGAAAGTTGGCACACCTATGTTGGGTGCATATATGTTTAGGATAGATATTTCTTGTTGATGGATTGAGCCTTTTTATCATTATGTAGTGGCCTTCTGTATCTTTTTTGATTTTTAATAGCTTGAAGGGTATTTTGTCTGAAATTAAGATCGCTAGTCCTCCTTTCTTTTGTATTCCGTTCACCTGAAAGTTTGTTTCCCATCCTCTTACTTTGAGTCTGTGGGTGTCCTTTCTAGTGAGGTGAGTCTCTTGAAGGCAGTAGATTGTTGCCTGATGATATTTTATCCATTTTGCCATTCTGTGTCTTTTCAGTGGTGCATTTAGTTTATTCACATTTAGGCTAATAATTGAAATGCAAGAGTTGGTCCTTGTCATAAGGTTCTTACAGAGTTGTTCCTGTTTGTTTGTTGTCTTTCTTTGGATTCTGGAGTTGGCTCATGTATGTTTTTAATCTCCTATTCTTTATGTATGCCCTCTTACTTTGCTCAATTCTGGAGTTTCACTGTAGGTTGAGGGTGGTCCTTTTTGCAGTTTTGAGATTTACTTAAGGGGGGAGCTGTGACTCAAAATTTATCTGCAGGTCCTGGTATTCGCTGATAGGTGTGTGGATAATCTGGAACCCACTACCCACTGCCTTGGAATCTGTCCGTGCAGTGGGGCTGTAGGTTTACTCCCTGAAATAAAATGTGGTTAGCAGAGGGAAGAGAATGGAGCAGACAGTTGGTTGAAGACGGAGGTGGAGAGACAGAGAGTAAGGGGGGAAACAAACGAGTGTGCCAACAAATGGAGAGAGAGACCTATACTGAAACAGATAAAAACAATAGACCACAGCTACAGATGAACCAACTCCCCTACAAAAAAAACACAAACATATAGTGGTGCTAACATACAAGCTAAGCAACCACCTTATTGGTGTGCTGTTCCTCTATACAAAGATATGGTTTACAGAGAGAAGAAAAGAGAAGAAAAGGAAGAGGAAAAAGAAAGGAACAATACAGTAGGAATAGAATTAAGTCATTAAACTAACAGAATCAATGAAGCACACTCTGAGACTTTTCGTTTAAGTCCAATGTCCTTTCAGTTCTGATTTCTAGCTGTCTTTTTCAAGCTGGTAAATTAGTTTGCAGTTAGGGTCAGTTGCTCCTGGTCTGCTGTAAAGGACAATTCAGATCACCCTCCGTTCACCACTCTGGCCTGTGTCTTTTTCAAGCTTGTTTCTCCCGTTTCGGTGTTGTTACCTTGAATCGCCAGCAGGTGGTGCTATCTCAGCTGCTCGCCCCAGAGGGGGTGGGGCCGGAGAGGAACCAGCAGAGACTGGAGATGGATGCCTGCCTCAGGTCAGATGGCAGGAGACTCACAGCCGGCAGGACGTCTTGGTCACAGGAGAGGTGGCAGCGATGCCAGCAGATCTTCCCTGAAGGGGCTTCAAGGACTGAAGTCGTGGATCGCCTCCGGCCCGGGTGGTGCGATGTGGTACTGGCGGCGGCAGCGGTGGCGGCGGTGGTGTCTGCCCTGCAGTGGCTGTCCAGTCCGCTGCGATGCCCCAGCGGTGGTAATGGCCGAGCTCCGTATGAAGAGCAGGCTGCCATGTTGAGGTCCGCAGCCCCCGGGGGTGAGAACCAGAGACCCACTGCAGTTCTCCTTTGCAGAGGGTTTCACAGACCAGGTTTCCCCATCGCCATCTTGCCAGAAGTCCCCAGGTATTTCTTTCCAAAACTGTAGAGTTGTTTTGAGGTGGGGATGTATCAGAGCTATCCGAACATTTTCATGTAGGTAAGCCTTTACTTGATTTCTCATTTTTGCTAATATAGTCTTGCCAACAGCCTTGCTCATATTTCCTGTGGTCAATGGTACTTTTATTTGCACAGGGGAGATACCTAGGAGTGAATTGGCTCTGTTGAAATGCACGAGAATTCAAAATTTAACTAAAGATATTGCCAGATTATTCTTTCCAAAGATGTTAGTAATTCATTCACTTTCTCACCAGTCATGTGGGGAAGTACTTTCTTTTCTCCATGTCCCTGGAAACATAATATGCATTACCAAACTTTTTCATTTGTTCCTGCCTAATATCTTCTTAATTACTTTAATTTTAATTTTAATTTTCTGGTCTACTAGCATATTTTAGTACATTTTTAAATTTTAGTACATTTTTAAATTCTCTGAATTCCCTATGCTTCCTACTTGGCCCATATTTCTATTGGGTTGTTTTTTCCTATTATAAATTTGAAAGACAAATTGTTATGTTCTCACTTATAAGCGGACCCCAAACATTTACCATAATACTATAAGAAAGGGATTGGCACTGGGCTGGAAACTGACAGGGGAGGGAAGGTGGGGACACATTAATAAGGGTAACTGATCTCAAATCAGGAAAAGTGGAAACCAAAGGTAGGCCCTAACTTTACCTGTATGGTGACCACTTGTATACCTAATCCTGAATTGTAACCCACATCTTTAAAACAAAATAAATTTAAAAATAAATAAATGTGGGAGGCAAGTTGCATATATAGATATAAGCACTCGGTCTCCTTTATTGTTTGTACTTTTCTTTTTTTTTTTTTTTTGAGTTGGAGTCTCACTCTGTTGCCCAGACTAAAGTGAGTGGCCGCTCCCAGCCATCGCAGCCTCGACCCGCTGGGCTCCGGCGATCCTTCTGCCTCAGCCTTCCAAGTAGCTGGAACTACAGGCATGCGCTACCATGCCCGGCTAATTTTTTTGATTTATTGTAGAGATGAGGTCTCGCCAAGTTGCCCAGGCAGGTCTTGAACCCGCAGGCTCAGGCAATCCACTCACCTCAGCCTCCCAAAGTGTGGGATTACAGGCTGAGCCACCGAGCCTGGCTGTTTGTACTTTTTAACATTGACTGTTTAATAGATGTGTTGCTTCCTTTTCCTTCATATTTAAAAAAAGCATAGCAAAAATGTTTACCTTTTAAAAATACATCGTTTCTTAGTGTCTAATCTTAGTTAAAAGAACTTCCTCATTGATCTTCCATACGACCCAGCAATCCCCCTATTGAGAACTCAAATCATCCTACAAAAAAGATACCTGTGCATGCATGTTTGTTGCAGTTCTATTCACAATAGCAAAAACATGGAACAAACCATACTGCCCATCGAAGCTGGACTGGATAATAAAAAAATGTGGTACATATACACAGTGGAATATTATGCAGCCATAAAGAAGGACAAACATATGTACTTCACAGCAACTTGGATGAATTTAGGGTCGACCATAATCAGTAATCTATCATGGAAACAAAGAACAGAGTACCATATGTTCTCACTCATAAGTGGACCTTGAACAATTATCATAATATTATAAGAAAGCGATTGGCTATAGTGGGAAATTACCAGGGTGGGGGTGTTAGGATTGGCAATTGAGGGAAGCTGCCAGGGGAGGGACGGGCACACCTCATCAACAAGGGTACCTGCATAATGAACATTTGTATACCTAACCCTAAATTGTACCCCACATCTTTAAAAGTAAAAAAAGAGAAAAAGGGAAGACTTCCTTCACCTGGATAGCATAACACATATCCTAGCTTTTTTCTAGAATTGTAGTTGGGTTTTTTTGCTCTTAAGTTTTTAATAAAACTAGCATTTTAAAACATTCTCTTATTTGTAGTTAAATAGTACTTCTGTTTCGTTAAACTCTCAAATGTGTTGGCTTCTAATTTTGATACTCTATTCTGTACTAATGATCTTTTTCTGTCCTTAAGTGGGCAACATGATGCCTTAATTACAGCTGGCTTAATAGAATGGTCTGATATTGGATAGAGCAAGTTCCCTTTGCCATTCTTCTATTTCTAAAACTTGACTATGCTCTGGAGTTTATTTCTTCCATGAAAAATTTTAGGCCATCTTCTCCAGTTCCTAAAATCTCCCTAAATTATGTGTTGACTGTGGTTCTCCCTTATCTGAGGGGAGTCATGTTCCACAACCACCAGTAGATGCCTGAAAACACAGATAGTACCAAACTCCACATATACTGTTTTGTTTGGTATACGTACATAGCTATGATAAAGCTTAATTTATACATTAGACATAGTAAGAAATTAACAACAGTAATTGAAAATAAAATAATTATAAGAATATGCTATAATAAAAGTTATATAAATGTGGTCTCTTTCACTGGCTCTCAAAACATCTTATTTTGCAATACTTATCCTTCTCTTCTTCTGGTCTGTTATCTGATCACCCAGTGACTAACATGAGTATATACAGCATAAATATGCTGGCAAAGGGATAGTGCATGTCCTAGGTGGGAGGAAACTGAAAAGCACAAAATTTTGTTACTCAGAACGGTGTGTACTTTAAACTTTTTTTTTTTTTTTTTTTTTAGTCAAGTTCTCACTCTGTTGCCGAGGCTGCAGTGCTAGAGTGAGTGGCATGATCACAGCTTACTGCATCATCAAACTCCTGCACTTAGGTGATCCTCCTGCCTCAGCCTCCTGAGTAGCTGGGACTACAGTCACACACCATCCCGCCCAGCTAATTTTTTTGATTTTTTTTGTAGAGACTAGGTCTCTTTATGTTGCCCAGGTTGGTCTTGAATTCCTGGGCTCAAGCAATCCTCTCACCTTGGCCTCCCAAAGTGCTGGGATTACAGATGTGAGCCACTGCACCCAACTGGTTTAAATTTATAAATTGTTTATTTCTAAAATTTTTCATTTAATATTTTTGAATTGCAGTTGACCACGGGTAACTGAAATCATGGAAAACAAAACCTTGGATAAGGGAGGACTACTGCATATATGTAAGTATGCATATGTCTGTGTGTGTGTGTGAATGCATATGTAATTATATACATCATTTATGACATAGTATGAATAAATTTATTACATGTATAAAATCTATAATCTATAATTATTGTCTTTGATAGTAATCTTCGTTACCTTTAAGTGTTGCCCTTTAATTTTCATTTCTCTTTAAATTTTTGATAAGAATGGGATCTACATTTTAGAAAATTTGAGAAAATCTATTTTCAGCATCCTTGATATGATCATTTGCTTTTTTTTTCCTTTACCAATCAGTGCAATTGATTCTGTTGATATATTACCTGATATTATGACCTACCTTTGTATTCTTGGAATAAATCTTTCTTGAATGTAGTGGCGTCTTCATTTGCTATAAAGCTGGATTCTCTTTGATAAAATTTACTTAAAAATTGTGTATTTATGTTCAGAAGAGAGCTCTCTCTCTCTCTCTCTCTCTCTCTCTCTCTCTCTCTCTCTCTGCTATCTTTATCAGGTTTGGAGGTGAAAGTTTTACAGTTTTCATAAAATGGATTGGAAGAGATCTCTATTTTTCTCTGGCCTGGATTAGTTGAACTAACATTATTTTATTTTGAAAACCTACCATGTAGTAAAGTTTATTTTTGGTGTACAGTACTATAAATTTTAACACATGTTATTTATGTGACCACAACTACAAATAAGATATAGAACAGCTTCATCACCTACAAAATTCCTGCATATCCTCTCCTTAACCACTAGCAACTGGCAAACACTGATTTGTTCTCTACCACTAAAGATGGAGTCTTGTCAAGAATGTCATATAAATGGAAACAGAATATATAACATTTTGAGGCTTGCATCTCTGCGACTGGCTCCTTTTACTCTGCATAATGCTTTGAAATTCATCCATGTTGTTGCATGAGTCAATAGTTTGCTTGTTTATTCATTCAGCTGTTGAAAGCCTTTTGGGTTGTTTCCAATTGTTGACGACTGTGAATAGAGCTGCTATAAACATTCATCTACAGGTTTTTGTGTGAACTTAAATTTTAATTTATCTTGGGTAAATACCGACGTGGGACAACAGGGTTGTAGGTAAGTGTATGTTTAAGTTTATGAAACACTGACACATTGTTTTCCAGAGGGGCTGTGTCATTTTGTATTTCCATCAGCAATGTATGAGAGTTCCAGTTGTTCTGCATTCTTGCCAGGACTTTGTAGTCTCAGTATTTTTAATTTTAGTCATTCCAATTGATGTGCAGTGGTAATGAATCATGGTTTTAATTTGTATTTTCCTAATGGCTAAAGATGTTGAACATCTTTTCATGACTTATTTTGCCATCCATACGTCCTCTCTGATGAAGTGATTGTTCTAGTCTTTTACCCATATTCAAATTAGGTTATTTTCTTAGTGTTGAGTTTTAAGAGTTCTTCATATATTCTGAATAAAGTCCTTTTTTGGACGTATGATTTGCAAATATTTCTCCTCAGTCTGTGACTTGCCTTTTCATTCTCCTAACAGTGTCTTTTATAGAACAAAAATTTTACATCAGTTTTTGGTCTGTTTTATCAATTTTTAAGTTTTATTTTATGGGTTGTGCTTTTGCTGTCATAGCCATGAAATATTTTCCTAATCTCAAGTCATGAAGATTTTCCGTTATATTTTTTCCTAAAAAGTTTATAATTTTATGTTATGCATCTAGGTACATAATCTAATAGAGCTGTAATTCATTTGTGTGTCTTTTATATAAAGTATAATTAAATTTTGTAGTAGGCTGAGATTTACATTTTTGCCTGTAAATGTCCAACTGTTCCAACACATTGGTGAAAAGACTATTCTTTCTCTATTACACTGACTTTGAAACTTTGTAAAAAATCAATTGGCTATGCTTGTGTGGGTTTACTTGAACAATATCTGTTCTAGCCCATAGATCTAAGCATTTATCCCTTTGTGAGTACACAGTGTCTTGATGAAAGTAGTTTTACAGTATGTCTTAAAAATGCAGAGTGCGATCTTTTTTCAATTTCTTTTTAAAAAAATATTTGAATCTCTAGTTCCTCTGGCTTTCTGTATAAGATTTAGAACCAATTTATCTATGTCTAAAACAAAATAAAGCAAACAAATAAACAAAAATGCCTGGCTGAAATTTTGTTTGGAATTATGTTAAATATGTGGATAAATTTGGGGAAAATCTTCACAATGTTGAATCTTCCAATCCATGAACATAGTGTCTTTCCACTGATTCAGGTCTTTGATTTCTTTCATGAAGTTTTTTCAGTTTTCATCATATAAACCAGGTACATATTTGTTAGATTTATACCTATGTACTTCATCTTTTGTAGCAATTTTAAATGTTGTATATTTTTTAAAATTTCAGTTTCCAATTGACTATTGCTACTATACAGAAAATCGATAGAATTTTGTGTATGTTTGTTGAACTTGTATCTTGCAAACTTGCTAAATTCAATTGTTCTTGGAGTTTTGGTTATAGATCCTTTAGGAATTTTTTTTTTTTATGGAGACAATTATCATGACTAGGAATAAAGACAGTTTTATTTCTTTTTTCCCAGCTTGTATGCCTTTTGTTTCTTTAAAGTGTTGTATTGCATTCGCTAGAACTTCTAGTATGACATTGAACAAAAGGGGTGAGAATGAATTTACTTATTTTGTTCTCAAGCTTATGATAAAGCATTTAGCCTTTCACGATCAAGCATGTTACTTGTGAGATTTTTTGTTAGTTTCATTATCACTTTGAGAGATATTCCTTCTTTTTCTAGTTTGCTGAGAGGATATTTTAAAAACTGAATGGATACTGGATTTTATCAAATGCTATTTTAAAAACAGATGGATACTGGATTTTATCAAATGCTATTTTTTAAAAACAGTTGATAATCAACTTATTAAACTAATTGACTTAAGTGTCTGCAATGGTGAGTTCACACTTGACTCCTGGCTCAATACTGGCAGAAGTAAGCTGGTTAACAAAGGACCGTGCAAGTCAATGAGTTGCTTTTGGATTTTCATCTGGAGATGATCCCATGTCTTCAAACCTTCATCACAAAATGTTTTTCTTATAGTGAATCTCAAAGTCTTTGTAGGTGTTTGAACTGGTCCTTTCACTTTGAGATGCTTTTTTTCTTTGATTCTGATCAAGTCAGCATGCGTCTTCTCTAGGGATTTTACGTTGTGGCTAATTAGAGTAATTCTAATTCCATGAATCACCATATCTGTTTCCATGGATGTTTTTCTGGTATCTGTAAAAGCCATGGCTGCATCTCAACTTCCTGATTGACTTCTCCTTGGCAAGAAGAAACAGCAGTGAGCCAGGAGCAAGAGTGAGTGGACCAGAGTCTGTTTTAGGTTATAAATACAGTGAACTACATTGATTTTTCAAATAAAATGGTTTTCCTCTTCTATACTCTCAAAACTTCTGTGGCCACAAAAATGTGTGGGTATTTCTTTCACACCAAGTGATTCTCTAATTCTCTGTAGACACCAAGTGTGAATTCTACAATCCAATTCAATTCTGACATTCCCTGGATCCTTCAGGTTAAGGTTAAGGACTCAGTTTCAGAAGACTCTTCCCTACTTCACATGCTAATCGTAAGTGGGAGGTCTCCCCAGGTTATTCACAACTTCTGTTCAACTTACCTACAGATCAGAAGTTCTCATTTGATCATTTGCTAGATCATTTCCTAGAGTGGCTCATAGAACTCAGGAAATCAGTTTACTTACTAGATTACTGGTTTATTACAGAGGATATAACCCAGGAGCAGACAGATGAAAGATATGCCTGGGGCAAGGTATGAAGGAAGAGGAGAGGAGCATCCATGCCCTCTCCAGGTGTGCTACCCTCTCTGCACCTCCAAGTGTTCAACAACCCAGACACTCTAATCCCATCCTTTAGGGTTTTTGTGGAGGTTTCATTACATAAATATACATGGGCTTCGTTAAGTAGTTCCACTTTCTTTCTGGGAAATCAGGGGATGGAGCTGAAAGTTTCAACCCTCTAGTCACATAATTGGTTCACTTAGACCAGTCCCCACCCTGAGTCTTATCCTAGTGGTCCCTGCCACCAATCGTTATTAGCATACAAAAGACCCACCACATCCAGAGACACCAAGGATTTTAGTTCCTGTGTCAAGAAACTGCAACAGAGATCAAATATATATTTCTTGTTTTGTCACAATCTTACTTGGTCATGTTGTAACTTTTAAAATGTATATTGTTACATATAATTTGCTCATATTTTGCTGAGCATTTTTATGTTTCTGAGAGATGTTGATCTGTATTTTTATTTTTTACATACTTTTATTTTTATTTTGTACATACTTATCTGGGTTTGCTATCACAGTGTTGCTGACCTTATAACGTGGATGGGAAATGTTTCTAAAAGAGCTTTTGTAGGATTGATGTTATTTCTTATTTAATGTTTGATAGACTTCACCAATTAAAGCATCTAAGACTGGAGAATTCTTTTTCAGAAAGTCTGATTCAATTTACTTAATAGTTATAGAACTGTTATAAGTTTAACTGTATCCTCTCCAAAATTCTTATGTTAAAGGTCTAACCCCCAGCACCTCCGAATGGAATCTTGTTTAGAATTGGGTCATTGCGAATGTTATTAGTTAAGATAAGGTCATACTACTGGAGTAGGGTGTGCCACTAATGCAATATGACTGATGCCCTTATAGAAAGTAGAGATTTGGACAGAGACATGTACATAGCGAGGACATCACGTGAAGATGAAAGCAGAGACTGAGGTGATGCTTCTCTAAGTCAAAGATAGCCAGCAAATTACCAGAAGCTAGGAGAGAGGTGATCCACGCTTTCAGAAGGAGCCAACCTTGCGGCCCTGCAGTCTCTGCTAGTTTTGGATATCTAACCTCTAGAGCTGTGAGACAATATATTTCTGTTGTTTAAGCTACTCAGTTTGTAGTACTTTGCTATAGCAGTCCTAACCAACTAATACAATAACTTTTCTGACTATTTATTCTTGTGCAAATTTTGGTAGTGTGTGGATTTTTAGGAAGTGGTTTATCATTTTATTATTTAGTTATAAAATTTATGTGCATGTTTTAGTGTTCATTTATTATCCTATTCTTGTTGGTAGGGTCTGATGTCCTCTTTATTATTCTTAACATTGGTGATTTGTATCTTTTTTTTATTTTCCTTTTCCTGTTGGCAAGAGGTTTACCAATTTTAATGGTTTTCAAAGTGTAACTGAGAATTTCCATGTATGCTTTTGAGAAACAATTTTAAGCATTTTCTTTTTTAGTCTACACGTCACAATTTTTTTTCTTTGACCCTCAGCTTGTCCTTATGCAATGATCCTGAGATCGAGCACACATCTATTCATCTAATTGTGTACCTGATGCTTGAGAGATTCCAGGAGCTGATCTTGTGATAGAACAATCTAGAGACCCCACAGAAGTCTCCATTGCTTACAAGTAGGACTGTATCAGCCAGCGCTCCAGGTGGATAATGATTTGAGATAACCATCAAAGCAAGTCTCCAGGTGGACAACAATTTGAGATAACCATGGAAGCAAGATCTATTGCCTATACTGCTCCCAGATACTCCTCATTCCTTTCTTTCCCCTTAAAATTCCCTGTCCTTAGCCTACAATTTTGAAATGGTTTCTTTGAGGCATGAGCCAGGCCTTTCCCCCAGCTGCCTGCTTTTGGAACAAAATCCCCTTCCTCGTACTACATCTCATGCTTGTTTATTTCGGCCTGAAAGCCACCAGTCACGGAACTTGTGATCTGCAACAGAACTAACTTTGGTTTCATTAAATTTCTTTATTGTTTTTCAGTTTTCAATTTGAAAAATCACAAAGATTTCTACTCTTATCTTTATTATTTCCTTCCTTTGCCTGTTCAGGGTTTACTTTACTCTTTTAGTTTTCTTAGTTTTTAAATGGTAAAATGGTAATTATTGATTTGAAATTATTGCTTTCCAATATAAAAATGTATTGCTCTAAATTTTTTTATAAAGCACTGCTTTAGTCGTGTCCCATAAATGTTGATATGTTGCATTTTCATTTATCTTCCAATCACAATGTTTTAAAATTTATTTTGAGGCTTCCTCATAGACTTTTTAGAAGTGCATTTTGAAATTTCCAAGTGTTTGAAGATTTTTCTACATGTTTGTTATTGATTTTTAGTTTAACTTATTATGCTTGAGAACTTTTTTAAAAGTAAAATTTGTTGTTAAGATGAACATGGTATTTTAAAAACTAACTAAGCTGAGCTGTAAACTCACACATTTATGGTGTCTTTTTCAGTGATGAGTTATTAATCACCTTTTAAATGTATTGTATGGGAATCTATTTTATTAAAGTTTTTTTCACATCTTCTTGGGTCAATTTTGACAGTTTTTTAAAAAATAAAATTTTCATTCTTTTTAGATTTAATTTTTTTCACCATATAGTTGCCTGCAATATTCTCTTATAATCTCTTCTCTGTGATTACATTTATTTTTTCCCCCTAACCTTATGTTTCTTCTCTCTTATTCTCCCTGATTTATATTCAGGAAAGATTCATGTATTTTATCAATTTCTTCTAAGAACCAGTTATTGGAGTTACTTGTAAAGACTACAATTTTAAAAAAATTGTTCTTAATTATATTTGTATAATTTTCTGCTTTTAAAAGTTTGTTTGGTTTTAATGTTTTAAGATGAGTACCAAGTTTCTTTGTTTTTATTCTCATTCTGTAGTAATAAGGCTTTTGAGGCATCATTTTCTTCTGCGTTGTACTTCTGTTTTCTCCTAAAAATGTTTGTGTGGGATGTTTTACCTTGTATTGTTTCCAACTAGTTTGTCATTTCTTTTTGAATTTTCTTTTTATTCCAAGACTTACTTAGAAGTGTGGTTTAAATTTTCAGCTATGGAAGTTTTTTTGATAACTTTAACATTGCTTGTTTCTCATTGTCTTAGTTTGTTTTGTGCTGCCATAACAGAATACCTGAGAAATAGATAATTTATAAAGAACAGAGATTAATTTCTTACAATTCTGCAGGCTGTGAAGTCCATGGTCAAGGGACCTGCATCTGGTGAAGGTCTTCCTGCTATTTCAGGTGGAAGTTACAAGGGTAGGAGAGAATGAGAGAGAGAGAGAGAGAGAGAGAGAGAGAGAGAGAGAGAGAGAGAATCCACTTTTGTGATAACTAACCCATTCTCATGGTAATGTCATTAATACATCCTGAGGGTAGAGCCTTCATGACCTAATCACCTCTTAACATCCCACCACTCAACATTGTTTCATTGGGAATCAAGTTTACAACACATGAACTTTGAGGAACACATTCAAATCATAACAGTGATTATATTGGTATACAATCAAAGAATATGGTCTGAACAAACTGACATTATAAAGTCAGTCTTTTTTTCAAAGATACTTGCACACTTATGTTTATCGCAGCGTTGTTCACAATAGCAAGAACCTGGAAACAACCATGCTGCCCATCAAAAGAGGACTGGATTAAAAAAATGTGGTACATATACACGATGGAATACTACGCAGCCATAAAAAAGAACAAAATCATGAATTTTGCTGCAACCTGGATGGAACTAGAGTCTATAATACTGAGTGACCTCTCACAGAAACAAAGATCCGAATATCACATGTTCTCACTCATATAATGGACCTTGAACATCCAATGTAATACTATAAGAAAATGACTGACGGTACTGGGAAACTATGGGGGGGAGGGGGATGGGATTAACAGTAGCAAATATCTGTCGGGGGATGGGAAAACACGTCTTAT
Source organism: Carlito syrichta (assembly GCF_000164805.1). Classification (NCBI taxonomy): domain Eukaryota; kingdom Metazoa; phylum Chordata; class Mammalia; order Primates; family Tarsiidae; genus Carlito; species Carlito syrichta. The sequence goes on from NW_007246066.1 coordinate 317,953, forward strand.
CAACAGGGTGCCTGAATGAAACGTAATTGTACACCTAACCCTTAACTGTACCCCACAAAACCATAATAAAAAATACTGATTAATAAAAAAAAAAAGTCTTTTTTTCATGACAGGTATGTGATTAATTTAAAAAATATTTTATGGATACATGGAAGATGAATATTCAGTATAAAATTCAATATAAAATTTTCTCTCTATATGTATATTAAAAATTATTATATATATATATATCCAATACATTCAGTTTATCATTTGTACGTCTCAATTTATTTTTTCTTTTCTAATTTTTTCTAGTAAATCTGCCCCACTCTTAAAATACACCAACAAATATACTTCTTTGTTATCCTTATTGTAAATATTATGAGTACATATATTATATCTTACACTTAATTTTTCATTTGTATTTATTTGCTATTTAGTCAATTCTTTACTTTCAACTTTTCTTTATCCCAATAGAATGTTTATTTTTGTAATTAGGAATATAGCAATTCAGCCCATAATACTGATGAAGAGAATGCTGGGTTAGGGTTGTGGAGAAAGAAAGAGGTGTTGTCCAGGAAAGTTCAGCTACTTAACGTTGATACAATAGTTGGTGGCTGGTATATATTACAATAGAAACATCCACTTGGACCTTCTGTCATTTCTAGTGCAGCATACTCCTTCTTAGATTTTAAACACACATCTCAAGCTTATTTTTATTCTGTAACATCAGGCGATTTTTAAAAAATCTGAAATCAAACATACAAGATTTAAGAAGAGACAATTGTTGTAAACTAAACCACCTGTCAAGTACAAACTCATTTTGACCTTTTTCTTGTTGATTTAGTTTGTTTTTCTTTAAAAAGTCCTCAAGTATGTAATGTTTTTAAAACAGGATTTTTATGAGTACTTAAGGGGTTAGATGTCAAGTTAAGGGAATAAGAACATTTTAGTCAAAGGGATACTTTATAAACAATAAGATTAAGTCATCAATGTTTATCTTTTGTTTCCTAAAAGTCTCTATTTAGTTTTGCTTCCAGAATGTCTTGTGTATACCTTTTGTATTTTTGTTTGCTAGCATGAAGCCCTTTTAGTGATATAGGTAATTTCAGTGTGTTATGATAATGTGATTATTAGAGACCAGAAGTTTGCCCACATAGGCTTTAATATAATTAAAGACATAGAAATGTATAAGCGTAAAAAGTCATAGTAATTGATATAAAGCATGGTAGATGTGAAATGGAATCCTCAAATTCTATACACAATACCAATGTGTTCTAATATGAAATCAGAGTTTACATGAAACTTCAACAACAGTTATGTAGTTCTGAAATAAAGAGAAAAATGTATGTAAATTAGGGAAACTAGTTAGTGGCTTTTCTAAAAAGATTAATAGTAAAAAAATGAACAAACTCTCAATCTAGTAAAAGTGTATCATGTATATATCTGTGTATATGTGTAAGAAAAAGTGTGCAAGTAATAATGATTCCAAGGACACATCAGAATTTCCTTTTTTCTTAGAAAGTAATCAACCTTATTTTCTATAGAACTCATCTGAAACCAAATAGAGGACAGCCTCGACTCTTTTTTTTTTTTTTAATCTCTTGTGACCTTTTAATGACCTTTGGATGCCTACTATAGCTAAAGACTTTTCTGAAGGTTAAAGAGAGAAATTCCTTGGGGAAATTTTTCAGATGTGTTTTTGTAAGTGTTTAGCATAACCAAATTCTCAGATCTTACATAATTTCATGACATGGGACACATACTCTAAATGCAGGTGTGTTCCTTTAACTACAAGTATTTATTTAACCAATTTCCTTTCAAGTCTTCTGGTGTCAGACATAGCATGACAGTAGTTAAAGATCTGTCACCGTTACAGTTAAAAACCTTATTGTTTAGGCTTTGCTTCCTTGACTTTTTCAAATTATATCTAGCTGAAACTTGCCAGAGAAGTTGTCAGCTTAGATATGACTTTGATTTTGAAAAACTGTTGAAAATAGGAAAGCCATTTATAGTGACAGAAAAAAGAGAATTTGGCTGGCATCAAATGTCTTTTCTTGCTGAAAGATACTTGTTCATGAAGTTTTCCAAACAATTGCAGTATGGATTAGTACATTTTGACACGTCAAAAATAAGCACGCTTTAAAACAGGATAGATAATTAACTGGAAAAATATATGTCTGCATGTATATTAGAAATGTTTCCTGGCTTTATTTTACCAAGGATGTCCAATATGTCACTATGATAGGACTGAAATGGCAAGATTCTATTTATACCGACTATGAATCAGGAACATCTCCAGAAACATCTACCACAAAAAGAACATTTGCATAAGAATATGCATTTTCATCTCTTTGGTGTATTCTGAGAAGTAGGTTAAAACTATAGGGTTTTTTTCCTTGTATAATGCTTAGATTTGAAATAAAGTAAAACAATAAATAGGTTTATCAGTAATTAGACCCCCCCAAAAAGATTTTTTTTGCATTGTAAAATCTAGCACCCAGAATGCAGTTCAAAGAGATGGGGGTGGGGGTGGGGGGTAAATGAAAGGGAAATTAAGTATGGAGGAAAGAATTTTTAAAAAGCTCCAACCTTTATCTAATAAGAGTTCTAGAAGAAAATAGAGAGAAGAAGGATCTACTACTATCTGTAGAGGTTATGGCTGAGAATGTTCTCAGAGTTGAAGAGACATGAGTCCTCAAACAAATAAGTAGGACTTGATAAACAAATTCATACCTGGAATATCTAAAAACTACCAAAAAAGGAATCCAGGTCGTTATTCTTTTCTAGGTTATTTTACTAACGACAGACTTCTCACAGCAAAAAGTAGATGTCAAATATCAATTAATCTTTTCAGGTGTCACATGGGAAAACAAGCAGGGATTCTATTTTCAGATAAAACATTGGAAAGAGTGCAAATTCAGACAAATATGAATATACAAAGACTGAAGATTTATGATTCAGTTTATTATTTTTAGAGTTTATCATTCATTTATGATTCTAATAAATGACCTAGTGATGTTTTTACTTCAGTAGAAACAAAATTGAATCACAACGAAAAAAGTGGGAGGCAAATAAAATTTTAAAAAGTGTTGGTAAATGCAAATTATTGATTGTATGTTCCTTAATACATCCTTCATTGACACGATGAAGAGAGAGGCTAGTTGGAGTTAAAGCCATGCTTGGGTCTCTTCCATTTGAGGTAATAAAGATTTTGATTCAAAATAGAATTTGCTAAAAACACATGTTAAAAATTAAAGGCAACCATAGAAAGAATAGCTATAGAATTAGAATGTAGAGGCAAACCGACTTCTAAACTATGTTATCATCTTCAGTATACTATGTAGTATGTATTGAATAGCTACATAGGTACCCCATACTGCTATTCAATATGTGCATTATTTATTTTATTTTCTTGTGAGGGGCGTGGCTGGGGGCTTGCAAATTATTTGGGCAGGAAAAGTGAAATAAAGTGATTTAAAAATTGCATTATGGTAAATCCACATTTTAGTCTTGACTTCCATGTCCAGATCACCATAGAGACTGGATTGACTCCGGTTCCCTCATTAAAACAGAAGCTCACTGATTGATTCTTCTTTTTTTTAATCCACCTTGCTTCTAGACAAAAGAAACGAGGGTCTTTCAGAAAAAGTTAAGACTATATATACTCTTGTCAGTTATCTACCGGCACCTGGTTAGGGTCAGGGAGATATGTTGCTAAGGCTCATTTGACTGAAGAGATGTGGGTGGCTTTGGAGAAGGAAAAGAAAATGCTCAAAAAATAAAATATTTCCAAAATTACAGCAATGGTGATGGCGACTATGTATTGAGTAGCTACATTGACCAGGCACATTACACGAACTCATCTCATTTAATTCGAAAAACCACTTTACTCCCTGTGTGTTATTAACCCTGTTTTAAAGATGTGACTATGTAATGACTTGTAAGTGGCGACCCTGAATTTGAACCCAGATGTCTCTGACCGATTGATTCTACCTTCTTTACTCTCTGTGCTTCGTCCTGTGTCTTATATAATACTCTCAAATACATATAGTATGTTCTAATGCTTGACCTGTCTTGATCATTTGAAACTGAGGAAGGAATCAGTACACAAAATAGGATAATAACTAGTGTTTTTACCTTACTCCATCGTGAATTTTTTTATTTTTGGTCTTTGACACATCTGCAATGTATCATCATACTGAAATGAAGACAGTATAAGATAAGGTTTTTCTACCTTAGTGGGCCAAGCTTTTAATTTTTGAAATATTATTAGCGGAATTTTTAAAGGTACCCCATACTGCTATTTAATATGTGCATTATTTATTTTATTTTCCTGTGAGGGGCGTGGCTGGGGGCTTGCAAATTATTTGGGCAGGGAAAGTGAAATAAAGTGATTTAAAAATTATATTATGGTAAATCAAATTGCAAATAGGCGACAATTCCTTCAAGTCTAAAGGAAACGTTTCCTTTATTCAAGAGAATAGTGTTGGATGATATCTAGCCTCATTCATGTTGCTGGTAAGAGAATGCTTTTCCCTCGTCTGTCCTTACTTCTGGGTTCTCACAACACAGAAATAGGTAAAATATTATACTCATATTTATCTAGCTGCTGTTGAGAAAACTACAAAATTGGAAGAAAACTGTCCACGTGAATACCATACTACCTAAGAAAGGAGCTCCAGGAATTGTCCAACCTCAGTAATTTTACTCCCCCCCCCCCCGCATGTGAATTCCTGACCAAGATTTGGCTCCCTGTGTAAACTCTATGGCCTCCAAGCAAGCTCCTGCTGAGGATTTGGATTTCTGTGTCAACCCCAGGCCCTCCAAGTGAGCTCCTACTCAGGGTTTGGCTCCCCATGTAAACTCTACAGCCTCCAAGCAAGCTTCTGCTCTGGATTTGGCTTCCCACGTCAACCTCAGGCTCTCTAAGCGAACTCCTGGTCAGGATTTGGATTTCCATGCTAACCTCAGACCCTCCAAGAGAGCTCCAGCTTAGGATTTGGCTTCTCATGCTGATTTCACTACAGGGAAGGATATACTAAGCAACATTTTGGCTGTTACATTAGTATCTGATGAATTGAAATCACTCTCTTTTGTTTTTGAGAAACGAATCTCTGCCTAGGTATTTGCAGGATCCAATTTCGGAGCCTTGAAAACTGAAGAGCCGTTTCTAGGTTGTGATGCCTCCTTCTGTGTCCTCGTAGCAGCCTGCCATATCAGCTGCCCCAAGTAATGCCCATTCTCTGCACACATTCCTTCAATATACACAATTCTACCGGCTCCTCTTTGTTATATTGTTATTATTCTGTTTGTTCTGTGTATGTGCTCACATATCACCATTCGTAAGACCGTTGTTTTTAACCTCACTTTCTCTGTTTTGTTTGGCATTTCTTTCACAGCAAGATTTATGGATAAGTCAAAAAGAGTATGATTACATTGAGAACAAAAGAAAGTTTACCCAGCAAATCTAAAACAAAACAAAATTCATTTAACCTACAAATACGGACCTAACCACTACAGTTTAAGTGTGATGGTACACATTTCTAATCCTTGTTAGGCATGTGTGTATTGCCTTTGCTTTCAGAGTGCTAGAGATTGTGTACTTACTTTCAAGTTTGATCCTTGTTGGTTTCTGTAATGCCCTGAATGTTTGTGGTCTCCTCCAAATTCATATGTTGAAATTCAAAGCCCCAAGGTGATGGAGTTAGTTAGGAGGCAAGGCTGTTAGGTAATTAGGTCATGAAAATGAAATCCTCATGATGGGATTAGTGCCCTTATAAGAAGAATAAGAAGAGATAGGAGAATGCTCTCACTCACTTTGTCATTTGACAATACAATAAGAAGGCGGTCATCTGCAAACCAGGAAGAAGACCCTTATCAGGCATTGTATCTGTAGGCACCTTGACCTTGGACTTTCCAGCTTCTTGAATTGTGAGAGATTAATATTTGTTGTTTAAGCTACCCAGTTTATGGTATTCTATTATAATAATTTGAAGTAGGATAGTATCTCTTTCAGAATCCTTAGAATTATAAAATCCAGGATTGAACCTTTGGACTTATGTGTGAGGAAAAAAATAAACTCTCTATTGCTCAGACAACAGGCAATTAGAACTGACTGATAATGAATTAGTAAAAACAAAGTAGCAGAACCATGTGAGATTTATTTTGAGAATAGCATGGTATGAAGAAACAATCAAGAAACACATGGCATAAAATGCTTACTTCCTATGACTTTTACACATTCTTTTAGGCGGTTACCACTGAAAGAGTCCACCTACGAGTCTAAGACAATACACAACACACAAACAAGATTTAGGGATCAGAGGACATCGAAATTCAGACAAAATGGTGTGATTTGAGGTCTTAAAGCTGAACCACTGGGTTTGCTCAGAAAATTTTTTTTTTGGAATGAGGTGTTTCCTGCAGGGCAAATGTTTACTCTTATTGCATTGGGAGTATAGTCCCATGATACAAATAAAGAAGAACAAAATTATACCCACCACAATGACAGAGCTTTCTGCCATGAAGTACCAAAGGCTAAGAAGAAGCAAGGCCGCAGGTGTGAATTTCACTTCTTTTTTTGAACATCTGTCATGTGCTTCTTGCCTGGATCTCACAGATTGGTGATTTCATGATCTTATACCTTACACCAATATTGGTGACATGATTGTCTCTCTCTTCTCATCTACAACATGGAGAAAATAACATATAACTCCAGGCTCTTGAGAGTCAAATGGGTCAATATATAAGTGGTACTTAGAGCATCTCCAGGCAGGTAGAAAACGTTCAAAAGTTCCTCCACCACCTCCTCACCAAATCACAATTCCTGTGGTGAAAAAAGAAACTGAATTTCTTTTCTCAGTTGGAAAACATGTTCAGTTACTTTCAGTTATATTTCTTTTGCTTGTATACCCTGTGAGTTTGTTTTCTATAACAATATACCACTGACTATTTGACTTCAACAACAGAAATGAATTTTCTCACAGTTCTGGAGGCTGGAAGGTCAAGGTCAAAGTGTCTGCAGGGCTAGTTTCTTCTGAGACCTCTCTCCTTGGCATATAGGCAGCCCCATTCTCAGTGTGCCTTCGCATGGCCTTTTCCCTGTGTACACACATCCTTGGTGTTTCAGATTCAGTTAGGATCCCACCCTTATATCCTCATTTAACCTTGATTACCTTTTAAAAGTCCCTATCTCTGTAATAATCCCATTGGGGGTTAGAGCACCAACATGTGAATTTGGGGGAATTTTAATTCAGTCCATGATTCCCTATAAAACATTTTGAGACTTACAATTAGGTGAACACTGTGGCCACAATCACCAAGCACAGTTGCTTACTCTTCTTAAAGATGTCTTTGGGCTAGCTTTTGGCCACAATGAAGGTAGGTACAATGCTCTACAAGTTTCGGTGCAATCAGTCCCAATACACATGCTTCTGAACACTCCTGGATAGAAAGGAACTTCATTTTCTTGGTCACGAAGTGAAAGGCGGACAGTGCTATCAGAGCACAGGCAGGTGTCATCAGAGCTCCAGGCCTAATCTGCTCCCATGGCCTGAAGGTGTCATGGACAGCTACTGTCCTATATAGGTCTAAAATGGAAGGAAAAAGACAAAGTAAGCAATGGGCGGACATTCATTAACTTCCAGGGCCTTTCTATGACTATGAGTGTAGTTGTGTGTTTGGCAAGTCGGAAGTTCAATTTGTTTACTGTTGCCAGAGTATATGGAGCTAGAAGTTTGTATGGACATGGGAAACCAGTTAGCAAAAGTGGTACATGAGTTCTTCCCATATACAACTAAGTTCAAAGTTAGGGGTAAATTGAAGTGACCGGACTAAGGACCCAGAGACATCTCATTAGACACTGAGATAAATTCACTCAGAGTATAAAGAGGAGAGACCGCTGGAATGGCTTCCCCTCCAAGTTGAGTCATCAAGAGAAAATGCTGAGCTGGGTGTAGTGGCTCTTGCCTGCAATCCCAGCACTTTGGGTGGCTGAGGCGGAAGGATTGCTTGAACTTGGGAGTTCAAGACCAGCCTGGGCAACATAGCAAAATCTCATTTCTATAAAAAAAAATCAGAAAATTAGCTGGACGTGGTGTGTGTGCCTGCAGTCCCAGCTACTCAGGAGGATGAGACAGAAAGACTGCCTGAGCCCAGGAGGTCGAAGCTGCGGTAGCTGTGATTGTGTCTCTATGCTCTAGCCTGGGCAGCACTGTGAGACCCCAACAGGAAAGAGATAGATAGATTGAGAGAGACACACACAGAGAGAGAGAATATGATGATTTTGAGACAGTAGGCTCAGGACTTGTCAGAGCTAGTCACTCAGGAGGCAGGTTTGCGATTTGGAGACTGGCTACTTGAGGGAATCTGGGGAGTCATGATCCCAATGGCAGGCCAGAGATAGTCTGGGGTACCATTTGCTGACTTGGCATCAATGGGAGTGTTGTCATTCCTTCATTTTGAAGGGTCCTGTGAGAGCCACATTTCTCAGATGCCAAGCTCTTTGCTATGTGTGAAAGCTCTGGGGTGTCCCAGCATTCGTGGCTTCACCAGGTCTCCGGATTGTCAACAGGGTAGTTCATTAAGAAGCAAGAGCTTCTGAGAGGCATGGAGGGCAGTGCCTGAGTTCTAGAGCCAGTGGGGGTGGGGAGAAAAGCAGATAAGACAGACTCATTTAACACTGGTCAACCCCAGGGGACTTCTTAGAAGTTTTAGGAAAGAGTGTGTCCTGCAATCCAGGCACATGGGATTGAGGGTCGTACTGTGGACACATACTGTTAGCTGGCACACTCTAGCCTCATTACTCAATCGGAGAGGTATGGGGAGTAGGTATACATGCTGAATCAAAAGTATACCCAGCCGGGGCACTCCACTGTCATCAGAAGTCTTTCTAAAACTTAAATTTGATCATGTTCCTCCAAATCTTTCATTGCTTCCCAATTCCTACACTCCAGGATGAAATCATCATACCACTGCTGGACATACAACCCCCCACACCACCTGTCTCTTGCCCATCTTTTGTCCAGCCTCACTTCTTATAATTATTGGCTCCTTCTACACTCCTGCCAGAAGCACCTTTGTACTTTCATGCTTTTTCCTCTGTCAGGAAAAGCTGTCCCAACCTCCTAACTCATCCCACATGAGCTAGGTGAGAATCTTCTGAAGACACTTCTCACCCACTCAGAATTAATCAGACCCACCTTTGCTGAATCTTAGTGTCTCACACTTCTATTATAATACTTACATAATGTTATCATTGTCACTTGGCATCCTTTTTAAAAAAGTGTATTAAAGAGGGCTTCCATAGTTTTCAAGCCTCACAGAGTCTCGATCTGCCCCAAGACATTAAAAAACTCAGACCTGCAATTTAATCATAAGGGGAACAGACCCGCACAGGAGATGGAATGTACCTCCTTTCTATATCTTCTAAACAAAGCTCAGGGTCCTGATGGGAAGTAGTGAGTATCATGTAGCTTCTAGTTATCTTTTTTCATGTCTATTTCCTCTTCTAAAGAGCCTTAAAAGCAAAAACTGCTCATTCCCCAATTTTTTTTTCTGTCAAGTACAGCACATGCATGCAGGAAACCCTCCATAATGTTTTGCAGACTACTTGAACATTGTACTAGATGTAAGAAGTGTGATGCAAAAGTATTAGACATTTAGAGCAGTGCTATCCAAGAGAAATACAATAGGAGCCACAAAGTTGCTATGTGTTTACACTTATGGCACATTGTAGTTTGAACTACTTTCTTTTAAGGGTTCAATCGCCCCCTGTGGTGGTGACCAGTGACTACCATGTTGAATAGTGCAGATATCAAACATATGATTAAAAATAGTGACAAGCTGGGCCTGGTGGCTCAGCCTGTAATCCCCCGCCTTGGGAGGCTGAGGTGAGTGAATTGCCTGAGCCCGCGGGTTCGAGACCCGCCT
>NW_007246066.1:328018-330518 GCF_000164805.1 Carlito syrichta
AAAAAAAAAAAAAAAATAGTGACAGAAAGAAGAGAACGCTTTTGGTCCTGCAACTTAATGATGGTGACTTCTAAGTTCTAATCATATTTTCTGCCACATAAAATCATATTAATTTTATGTCAGAATGCCTTCCTCACCAAAACCTTACAGTAGATTGAGAGTGAAGAGTACACTGGTATCAGTAATCAAATGCACACGTGGAGGCCACGGTATTTTAAAAGTTGCAGTAGAAATAAATGCAGCCTCATAGGTTCAGTGTTTTTAACATATAGGTCGCATTATGGAGCCCTGAAAGAGATAGTGCTTTCATTTATGAAGTATTATAATAACCCTAAGACCTTTCATTTCACAGCAGAATTTCCTGAGCTCATTATGTAGAAGAGTGTGTTTTCTAGTACATTCTGTTCCTGGATGCTAACCTGCTCCAATACCAGTAGATGTGAAAGCTATATGTTTGCCCAAGAAACATAAAGTCATTAGATATTCCTGATGTCAAATCTCATAGGCAGGGAGCCTCGTGTAGATCACTGGCGTGGTTTTGCTAACTCCCTAGTCTAACTCAGGCAGTGTCACTACCCGCAGCAAATCAAATTTCAATGCGCTTGGAGGAAGTAATTGGTCTATGAATGTCACTCATTGCTCAGAGAACTGTAAATGTTCAGAAATGAAACCGAATGATGTAACATCCAATGAACATTTGGGGAGCAACCAGGACCACAGAAACACAAAGCAGGCGGGGACCTAAGTCTAACCCCTAATTTTTTGAATAAAACACCCAAGACCCTGAGGAGTTTGAGTGGTGCAGTCAAGATCAGACAAGTAATCCCGGCTAGCACTGGAACTAGGTCCCAGTTCTACCCACTCCTTATCTCTGGCCATTTCTCTTCAACACGCCAACATCTACATTTTCCTCTTGCTTTCATCAGTTTTGGCCATTTCTCTGAATTTCGTTATCTTCAGGGAGGAGAGAGAGAGAGAAAGAAAAGCCAAATGCTGTCAGCGCTAGTTCCTTCCATTATTGTGTAGGGTATGATAATTGCTCCTATTTCCTGCCGTAGTGGAATCAAGACATATGATATTATACGTACATATTGGTTTGGGAAAAAAAAATGCATTTTCCAAGCCAGAAGTTGATGGAGGTGAAATGAAAGAAAAAATAAAAGTGGGTCAGACAACTGAAGGGATCTGGGACGGAAGGATCATTCTGGTTGGAGCCCAGTTGTGGAGTAGAGAAAATAGGTGCTTGATAAATATGTATTTGGCTGATTAATTGAAAGAGATGGCAGAGGAAGGAGGGAAATTGCTGGTGGTTCTCTCCTGAGGCTTGGAATCTTTTGAATGCAAACGAGTTTGGGGTTACTAGGAGCGGAATCCGGGGATGCCTTCCACGAGGTTACCGGCGTCATTGGGTCACAGTCTCAGATGAATTGTTTCCCAGCTGTGTGTCCTTAAAATAGCTTGTTGCCCTCTTTGAAACAAGAGGTCTGCTCCAAGTGACTGCTTCTGGAGTTCCTACACCAGCCTAGTCACTCGAGGAAGCCACAGAGGTGACTGGGAGCTGGTGTTACCATTCGTGGAAAGTCTAAGCATTCAAGAACATCACATGTCTACAGAATACAGTCACATCATGCCATCTTTCCCTTTGATATGAAGAAATTAGACTTTCTCCACCTTGCTTGGTGGCTTGGAATAATAGGCAGAGGGGGACAGAGGGAGCCTTGGGAGAAGTCAACAGAAAGAAGGGTTTTTCCCTCATCTTCTGAGGAGATCTTGGACAGCCTCTCCTGTTTTCTCTTCTCCCATTATGTTCTCCTTTAGAAACAAAATCATCTCTGTACCTCTGTACGTGGTTCCTGTAGCATTCATTTAAAAGCATGTTTATTTTAAGTCTCTGAGTTGGCACCAAGGAGAGATTGGAAAGCACCAGCCTCAGGCACTCTTGATCTCCTGCTCCTCCTGAATGCAGTATTCATCACTTAAATGTAATATATTTATAATCAGGGCCAAGGCAGCACGACCTTGTTTCATTCTAAATAGATCACAGGCAGCTAGATGTGGGAGCTTCCGGCTTTAAATCAGATGCAAGACGTGTTAGCCGTCAAGGACTTCGTTATAATTCAGTTGGTCTCTTTAGGTTGAATCTGCTTCGTTCTATGCTATTTATATAAAAAGAAAATAGAAAAGAGGTGGTGGGTGGAGGGGATGTGGTAGGGGCTTCCCATGAAACCCAGCTTCAGGGGCCTTGAAGATTGCTCAGCACTGGATCTTTCCATCAGAAGGGCTAGGGGGTAGGGTGTGGGGGAGAAAGAAAACATGTCTGGGGCTTAGATCTTCCAACCCAAGATAATTAATTGCTAAGCCACATTTTCCCCTTTTCTGGAAACATTAATCATGGAAAAAAAAAAAGACCACTAAAACCAAAAATACACTAAAACCAAAAAAACAACAGAGTCAATTGTTATTTATCGGTCCTCTGCGCAGGGGTGCTTACAGAGCACTC
>NW_007246066.1:333018-348393 GCF_000164805.1 Carlito syrichta
CCTCAGCCTCCCAAAGGCGCGGGATGACAGGCTGAGCCACCGAGCCCGGCTCAGACTTGCTTTGGCCCTTAGAACATTTGCCAGTGTGGGAGAAAGAGCTGCAAAACAGATCCGTGGTCTTGGCAGCCTCAGAAGGCTAGGAAGAGGAAGGTCAAACTCTGGGCTGTGCTGAGGTGGAGAGTCTGACATACCATCCCCCTTCAGCTGAGACTCCTAAAAGCTTCACCCTCAAAGGAAATAGGTTAGCCAGGAGTAAATCTAGATCTTGTGTGGACTTGCAGCCCAGCTCCAAGTCATCTCAGTGGGCCAGGGAGCTTTAAGCCTTGAACTTGGATTCAGGGGCCACAGGATGGTAAAGCTCCTGCTTGTCTACCAGCAGCAAACACAATTTTCCCTGGAGAAAGGTTATCCTAAATCTCAAAGTACTCTTAGACACATTTTCTGAAACACGATGTCCAGCTCACAATCAAAACAGCCACACACAGATACAAGACACCAAGAAGAACTGGCAGAAGCAATAGGAGCATATCTCAAATGCCTTGAGATACTGGAATCATTAGACACACTCTGTAAAATAACTGTGTTTACTGTATTTGAAGAATTAAAAGATAAGCTGAAAATGTTCACCAAGGCTCTGAAAGCTATAAAGAGTGACAGAGCAGATTATTCAAAGACCCTAGTAAAAGTTCTAGAACTGACAAATAGAATAACAAAACGTAGGGACTCAGTAGACATGTGCAATAGCAAATAAGACATGGCTAAAGAGAGAATTAAAAACTGGAAAATGGGTCATAAAAAAATCCAGAATGCAACATGAAAAGGTCAAAGGATAAAAAATACACAAGAGATGGTAAGAGTCATAAATTGCACAGTGAAAAGGAATAGCATATATTTAAAGGACACCACAGACAAAAAGGAAGACAGGAACAAGGCAGAGACAATATTTTAAGTACTGATGTTAGAGAATTTTCCAGAAAGACTCTAGACCCCAGATTCAGGAAATCAAATGAATTCCAAGCAGGATAAGTAAAAAGAAATCCAAACCCTAACATAGAGTGAAACTACAGAAAAATAAGGAAAAAGAGAGGAAGTCTGAGACCTAGTTGAGAAAAACCTTGTGTGATAAACTCAGGGGTCTAACCTCCACACTCAAAGGTTTTCATTAGGGCAGGACAAGGTCATGGTCATGTTTGTGATTCCAAAGGGTTATTCTGGCTGAATACTGAGTCATGACCTGAACAGGCGTGTGGGGAAGGAGGGGAGAGACCAGTTGGGAGGCTATTGCCATAATCAAGGTCAAAATAGGAAGTGCCTAGATTAAGACAATGGGAGTGAGGGGGACAAGCAAAAATGTCTGGGAGTGAAATCAAGCAAGGCTGGGTGACTAATTAGGTGTAGGAATGAAAAACAAAGAAGAAGCCAGGCTCGGTGGCTCAGCCTGTCATCCCAGCGCTTTGGGAGGCCAAGGTGAGTGGACTGCCTGAGCCCGCGGGTTTGAGACCCGCCTGGGCAACTTGGCGAGACCTCATCTCCACAATCAATCAAAAATCAGCTGGGTGTGGTAGCACGCGCCCGTGGTTCCAGCTACTCGGAAGGCTGAGGCGGAAGGATCGCCGGAGCCCAGCAGGTCGAGGCTGCGGTGGCCGGGAGCGGCCACTGCACTCCGGTCTGGGCGACAGAGTGAGACTCCAACTCAAAAAAAGAAAAACAAAGAAGCGGTAGATCGACTGCAAAAATGGCCAAGACTTGCGTGTTCCTCTTTCTCCTGGCCGCACCCACGCCCTTGCCCACACGACTCGGCAGTCCCCCTCATCAAGCCGTGACTCCATTTTCCAGCCCTTGGAATCTGGGCTGGTTTCGTCCAAGAGAATCCAGGGCAAGCAGTGTCATGCAGGTTCCTAGTCTAGGCCTCCCTCTGCTCGCCCAGCTCCTGCCTCAGCTGTGGGAAGTCCGACTGTCCCCCAGGAGAAGAGGGGAGGTGGGACCCTCATCTTCAGCAGTCCACTGACCCCAGAAGTAGAGCCACCCGGCTGACCTGTAACTGACAGCACACGAGGGAGCCGAGATGAGAAACACCATCCAGCGGAGCTCTGCGTAAGTTGCTGAGCTTCAGAACCACAAGTTAAATAAGCAGTCGCTGTTTTAAACCACAGGGGGAGGTGTGTTTGTTACACACCAATAGCTAACCGATACAGGAGTCAAGGGACTAGTGGTGAGATCTTCCGAGTAGGGAAATACAGAAGAAGTAGGCTGAATGAATGAATGAATGCCGGGGAAAGTTCTTCCAAAATCTTTGAACCCAAAACATTTAAACCCCCTTATTAAGACACGAGGCAGAACAGCTCCGGATGCGCTCCTTTTCTTGAAGAATCCCCCGGTGACAAACACACCTGTGGGGGCAAGCCCTCCGGGCGAGGGATCTTCCCTTGGGAACACACCTGCAGCTTGGATTCTCTGGTCTTCAGGTCTGTGGCGGTGGCGCTTCTCCTTGCAATGTTTCTAACCAGCTTGGAGTTTTCCACCTGCAACCAGAGCTTAAAGTTCCTCAGGCGCTGGGAGAAATCCTCACGGCCTCCTTCTTCCTGGAGCAGATTCACCTGCGGGAACGCGCATGACCGGGGTCTCAGGGGTGGAAAGGTCCACCGGTCACGTGTCCTGGGAGGCCCCCTGAGCTGAGCAGCGGGGACAGGACAGGACGCCCAAGAGGGGACAGGGAGGCCAGAGGATGAGGAACACATCTCTACTCAGTGCAGCCACAATTAGGGGCCACGAGCTCTCCTCCCTGTCCCCTTCCGGTCCCCTGGTGGATGCCAGCGTCATCCCTTGCCAGGATGGCTATGCGGGGGTCACACCCATCTGCCACACTCTGTGGCCACAGTGGACTGTCTGAAACGTCAGCCGGTCCGGCGAAGCCCTTGCTTGTACACCTTGGTGGCTTCCCGTCCCTTCCCCGGGGGGCCCGAGAGCCTCGGGTTCTGGCTGGGCCTGTGTCCAGTGCTGCCGTCTCCCCGGGCTGAGCCGAGCCTGCAGACGGTCTCAGCCCGCGGAAGTGGAGCCGTCTCCCTCTGGGTCTCTGAACACCATCCCCTCGTGGGGCACGTGGCTCTGTTCCCTCCTCCCTCCCGCTCAGCCTTGAGGATTCGGCTGATATTTTCTGTCTTCAAGAGGGCGTCCTTGCCCGGGACGGGGTCACGATCACCGTGCCGCGGTATCCCTCGTTCTGGCCTGTCTGCCCATGTGCACCACGCTTTTTAAAAACCTTTAACTGCCCGTGGGGCCCTCAAATTGTGCCCCTGGGTCCAGCAGCATGGACATGTCCTGGGAGCTTCTTAGAAAGGCAGAATCAAAGCTGAGTGCGGTGGCTCACTCCTATAATCCCAGCACTCTGGGAGGCCAAGACAGGAGGATCGCTTGAGCCTAGACGTTCAAGGCCAGCCTGGACAACATAGCAAGGCCTCGTCTGTACAAAAAAAGTCCAAAAATCAGCCGGGCATGGTGGTGTGCACCTGTAGTCTCAGCAACTCGGGAGACTGAGGTAGAAGGAGTGCCTGAGCCCAGGAGGTCAAGGCTGTGGCGGGCCATGATGGTGCCACCGCACTCCAGCCTGGGTGACACCGTGAGACCCTGCCTCTAAAAGAAATGCAGAATCAGATTGTGGGCCCCACTCAGACCTACTGCAGACTCAAACTCCTGGGCTCAGACGATCCTTCTGCCTTAGCCTCCCAAGTAGCTGGGACTACAGGTGTGCGCCACCAAGTCAGACTAATTTTTAAACATTTTTTGGTAGAGACGGGGCCTTTCTGTATTGCCCAGGCTGTTGTCAAACTCCTGGGCTCAAGTGACCCTCCTGCCTCAGCCTCCCAAAGTGCTAGAATTACCAGAATGAGCCACCATGCCAGGCCTAGAACCTGCATTTTTTTTTTTTTTGAGTTGGAGTCTCACTCTGTCGTCCAGACTGGAGGGCAGCGGCTGCTCCCGGCCACCGCAGCCTCGACCTGCTGGGCTCCGGCGATCCTTCCGCCTCCGCCTTCCGAGTAGCTGGAACTACAGGCGCGCGCTACCCTGCCTAGGCTAATTTTTGATTTATTGTAGAGATGAGGTCTCGCCAAGTTGCCCTGGCGGGTCTCGAACCCGCGGGCTCAGGCCATCCACTCACCTCGGCCTCCCAAAGCGCGGGATGACAGACTGAGCCACCGAGCTAAAAAGGAATAACGTTCTTTTCAAGGCAGCTCCGTTTTTTGAAAAGCAGTAAGGGACAGTGATGGATGATACGATGTAGCTACTTCATTTTACAAATGAGAGCGATGGCACAAAAGCAGACCCGGCGTGCCCGATCTCAGCTCCCAGGTGGGGCCAGCAGGAAGTCCTCTCCTCCCTGCAGGGGCTGCCGTGGGGTTCAGGGAGGGGAGGGCCTGTCTGGCCAGGGCACGTCCGCGACCACCCCTGGCAGCCTGGTGCTGCCAGTCTGGGCTCCCTGCGGCCCTCTGTACCTTGGCAACCCAGGCTCCTTGGGCCATAGCGGGGGCAGGCCCACATGGGCTGCCCCGTGCCTCAGGGCTGTGCGTGTGGCCCCGGCAGGGCCCGGGCTGTGCTGGGGGCCCCCGTCCCATCATGGGACCCGGGACCCGGGCCCTCCGCCCAAAGGCCCACGAGACACTCACCCGCTGCCGGGGTCTGGGAAGAGGATCTGCGGGGTTGATGACAAACCCAAACTTGGGGATGTTATTGGTGAAAACCATCTTCTTCCCCGAATCCTCTTCCGTCCTCTGCAGCTGCCAGTTTCTGATGAGGCTGAGAAGGCAAACAGCCCATCAGTGTGGTGGGGTCCACCGGGTGAGCGGAGCCCCAAGGATGGGGGGTCAGTGTCCCCATTCAGGTTGTCGGAGTGTCCCCAAGGCACGCTCATGTCCAGTTTCCGACTTGATCACTATTTTCTTTCTGAGTCAGAGTCTCACTCCGTCGCCCAGACTGGAGTGCAGCGGCCACTCCCGGCCACCGCACCCTCGACCTGCTGGGCTCCGGCGATCCTTCCGCCTCAGCCTTCCCAGTAGCTGGAACTACAGGCGTGCGCCACCACGCCTGCCTACTTTTTTGTTTATAGTAGAGACGAGGTCTCACCATGTTGCCCAGGCTGGTCTCGAACCCACGGGCTCAGGCAATCCTCTCGCTTCGGCCTCCCAAAGTGCTGGGATTGCAGGCATGAGCCACCACACCTGGCCACTTGCTGTTCTAAAGACGCACCTCCCCCAAAGACCCTCCTTCCCTCCCAGGGCCCTCCACATCTCTCTTGACCGAGGCTGCTGGTCCAGTTGGCCTTCTCTTGCACTTGGAGGAAGAGCAGAATCTCCTGTCGGGGATGGGTTTTCCAGAACGTGGGGATAATATGTTCTTGGCTGGGCACTGTCTCTACCATAATTCTCTCTCTCTTTTTTTTTTTTTGAGTTGGAGTCTCACTCTGTCACCCAGGCTGGAGTGCAGTGGCACGCTCACGGCCCCCGCAGCCTCGACCTGCCAGGCTCAGGCCATCCTTCCGCCTCAGCCTCCTGAGTAACTGGGGTTACAGGCATGCACCACCATGCCCTGCTATTTTTTTAAATGTTTTTGTAGAGGTGAGGTCTCGCTATGTTGCCCAAGTTGGTCTCAAACTCCTGGGCACAGGTGATCCTCCTGCCTTGGCCTCCCAAAATGCTAGGTTACAGGCAAGAGCCACCGAGCCCTGCCATTAATATTACTATTTCACCTTTTTTTTTTTTGGTAGAGACGAGGTTTTACTATGTTGCCCAGGCTGGTCTCGAATTCCTGGCCCCAAGGAATCCTCCTGTCTCAGCCTCCCAGAGTGCTGGGTTACAGGTTTGAGCCACTGAGCCTGGTCCAGTTTTCCACTCTAAATCCATGTTCCCCTGTCATAAAGGTGCGTATGCCCAGCCAGGTGCAGTGGCTCACGCCTGTCATCTCAGCACTTTGGGAGGCAGAGGTGAGAGGATTACCTGAGCCCAGGGGTTCAAGACAGCCTAGGCAACCTGGCGAGACCTCGTCTCTACAATAAATAAAAAATTAGCCGGGCATAGAGGCACGCACCTGTGGTCCCAGCTATTTGGAAGGCTGAAGCGGAAGGATCACCCGAGCCCAGCAGGTCGAGGCTGCAGTGGCCGGGATTGAGCGTGTCACTGCGCTCCAACCTGGGTGACAGAGTGAGACCCCAATTCAAAAATAAGCAAACAAATAAATAAAATGAGCCAGGCACGGTGGCTCACACCTGGCATCCCAGCACTTTGAAAGGCTGAGGCGAGAGGATTACCTGAGCCTAGGGGTTCAAGACAGTCTAGGCAACTTGGCAAGACCTTGTCTCCACAATAAATCAAAAATTAGCTGGGCATGGTGGCGCGCACCTGTAGTCCCAGCTACTGGAAGGCTGAGGCAGAATCACGTGAGCCCAGCAGGTCATGATCACCTGAGCCCAGCAGGTCAAGGCTGCAGCGGCCGCGAGCATGCCACGGCCCTTCAGCCTGGGTGACAGAGTGAGACTCTGACTCCAAAGAAAGAAAAGTGTGTCTGCCCATTGATACAGGGAGGGATGAGGCCAAGCCAGCATGGGCTAGAGGCTGCCTCTCAAGACAGGGACGTCCCCGGACTCCCCCTGCCCCCGCTAGAATCCCCAATCGGGCCAAAGTGTGGAGCTGCCCGAGACACCCGGCGCCCAGCCGGACTCGCAGAAGGGCCCGGCCACCGGCTCCCCATGCCCCAGCCCTCCCAGGAGGAAGGGGCGCCGCCCCCGGAGAGGCTGGCAGCCGGGGTGCGTCTTACCTCTGCAGGCTGTCCTCCAAAAGCCTCAGAGCCCGCCACGCCTCCAGCAGCTCCCGGAGCGCCCTCTGCACCGCCGCGGCCCCCTCCGGAGAGGACTTCTCCATCACCCGCTGGCCGTGGGCTTCCAGCAGAGGCAGCTGGGCCTCCTTCTCCGGGAAGTCCGCCACCAGCCTCTGCAGGACGCAGAGACACACAGTGACATCCCGGGCAGGGGCGGTCTCTGCTCCCCGCTGTGGGCGCTTGGGCCTGTCCGGGCTTTCTGGGAGGCAGGCGAGAGAACCGGCACCTTACCTTGACCTCGGCCTCCCGGGATGTGAGGTTGCCCGGGTCCACGGCTTCCCACTGTGCCTCCAGCTTCTGCGTGGCCACGGTGACCCACTGCCGCAGCTCCAGCAGCTGGTGGCTGAAGGCGCAGTGCTCTTGCACGCCCTGCTGGCACCTGTCCACGAGGTCCTGCAGCACAGTGAGGGCCCGGGGGCCTGAGCCATGGCGGGGGGAGAGACCCGGCGTCCCCTCATCCCCGCAGGGCTCCCAGACCCGCCAGGGTCCCAGGGCTCCCCACCCAGCAGCGAGGCGGGAGGCTGGTCCCCCCTCCTTCCCCGCACAGGGCTCCACCGAGGAAGATCGACTCTGGTTTCAGACGTCTCTGAGCCTGCCTTACTTTTCTGGAAACTGCCAAGTCTAGGTGAGGGCGGGGGAGTTGGCCTCTTGTCCACCTCCGATGCAGATGTCAATGGGCACGACCCCTCGTGGGCACCGCGGGCCAGTGTTTACGGAAACCAAACACGGGTGCACCGCACACCTGGCCATCCCACGCTCGGGGTTACCCACGGACACGGGAACACCGCCTCACCAAGGGGCGGATGTGTGTTAGCCCTGAACGCGGGTTCACTGTCGACCCAGCCAACCCATGCCCGACGTCATCCCCGGAACCAGCCTCACCACGGGGCGGACCTGTGGGAGCCCCGAAGATGGGTACCCCTTATATCCAGCCCGCCCACACCTGGCATTGCCTACGGAAACGGGGACACACATTCACCAAGGGGTGGACTGTGTGAGCCCCAAACCGCCAACTACCCAAGCAACCCTCGAGAGTCCAATGAAGAAAGACACGGTGGTCTGTTCACACGACGGCACGTCCCACGGTAGCAAGCATGGACGTCTACAGCCACACGCAACGCCACGGATGGATTTACGACCATCACGTGATGGCCAAAGGCGGACACAGAAGAAACCGCTCCGTCCTCTTCCACTTAAATGAGGATAAAAGCAGGCAAGCCCAGCCCGTGCAGGTCGGGGTCAACCCTGAGGGTCGGGAATGGGGAGCCGGGCAGCTCCTGCAGAGGCCTGGGGGCCTCGGAGGCTGCTGTTCTTCTGGGTTTTACTGGGGGCCGATGACACGGAGGCCTTCGACTTCTTGCAATTCATCGAGCGACAGACTCGATGCTCCTCTTGCTGGCAACGATCGTGTGTCCGTACCGTGTTTTTTTTTTTTCAAAGTAGCATTTTGAGCCGGGTTTGAGACCAGCCTGGGCAACTTGGCGAGACCTCATCTCTACAATAAGTCAAAAAATCCAAGCTGGGCTCGGGGGCTCAGCCTGTCATCCCGCGCCTTGGGAGGCTGAGGTGAGTAGATTGCCTGAGCCTGTGGGTTCGAGACCCGCCTGGGCAACTTGGCGAGACCTCACCTCCACAATGAATCAAAAATTAGCCGGGCGTGGTAGCGTGCCTGTAGTTCCAGCTACTTGGAAGGCTGAAGTGGAAGGATCGCCTGAGCCCACAAGGTTGAAGCTGTGGTGGCCGTGAGCGTGCCACTGCCCTCCAGCCTGGGCGACAGAGTGAGACCCCGACTCAATAAATAAATAAACCTGACTTGTGCAGGTTCTAGGGGTTTCTATGGGCTCCTGATGGGTGGGACAGTGTTTCCAATTCCTCTCTCCCACCCTTCTACCGTGAGACCGCCAGCTGCTACTTTGTTAAATGGAATTAGATGAATTCATGCAGACTTTAATTATCACTTAGACCAATGAGCCTTACAGGTGGGACCACGCTCCCTGGAAACTCTAGGGGTGTTTCTGGCGGCCGTGATGATGACGGGATGGGGTGGGTGCCCTGGGAGGACCATCCAGCAATGCAGACTCACCCTACCTCCCACACGAGTCCTTCCGGCATCCACAGCAGTAAGGAACCCGTTTATCAGGCCTGAGCGAAGGCGCTCACCAGGCTGCCCCCTGCAGGGAAGCGCCCACCTCCCCGCCCGATGGAAGCCCGCCCTGGGATTCTGGTCAGCATCGCACCAAGGGTTGTTCACGTCCCAGAAACCACAGCACTGGAGGTGGCCGTGCATTGGCCACGGTCACGGGGAGGGCCGCACCCTGACCGTTCCCGGAGCCTCGAGCGTGGCCATCTGGGAGGCCTTGGGCATTGAGGGATGGCATTCTCACAGAGTCGCTCTCACTGCTCTTTGCTGTGTGGGTCACCTGCATAACCTACCAGCTTCAGGACCGTGAGAAAGACATTCGAGGTGCTTGTCATGGAGACGGGTGCGTAAGGTTGGCTAGGACGGAGAACTCCGCCTTGGGCTGGGGTTCTTGGGGCCTCGAGCCTGGTACAAAGGCAGACCCAGGACTCCATCTGAATCACGGTCACAAGAGGGCCTGGGGTCTGCTCCTCGAGGGGTCCTCAGGCCCGGTCTGTCCCCACGGCTCAGAGCAGGAATTGATCCAGGACGCATGCCAGCAAGATCTCAGGTGGCCACGAGGGGGCGCCTCGCACACACTCAGCAGCGCCGGGGCCTCCGGGGCGCTGGACTGCCCTGGGAAGTCGGCGCGTGCAATTGCACGTGGACTTGTTCGCTGCTGAAGTGTCCACCTACCTAGCTGGGATGTAATTCCCAGGACAAGCAGGGGCCCTGGCCATCTCGCTCGTAGGGCCTCCGTGCTCAGGGCCCAGAACGCTGCCTGGTATACAGGAGGCGCTCCATAGTGGTCTGCTGCATGCTCGAGGAAGGGAAGGAAGGAGAGACGAAAGAAAAATACCAGTGGTGGCCGCTTACCTCCAGAGACCTCTGCAGGGCCTGGACGTCGGAGGAGAGCTGGTCCATTTTGTGCTGGTGGTTGGGATTCCCCTGGACGAGAGGCCGCACAGCCTCCAGCTGGGCCCCCAGGTCCAGCCCCTCCTCCTGCAGCTCCTGCAGTAGAGAAGGGAGCGGTGGGCTGTGCTTCCTGCCTGTCCAGGGTGGCGGCTGATGAGGGTGGAGGCTCTGAGTGGGAGCGGGAGAGGGGAGACCTCCCGGGCCTGGGGGTCTCTCCCACGCCAGTGGCCGCACCACGTGGCTAGACTGACGGTCCCAGGCTTGGAGCCAGACGGATTTTCCAGAATCGGACAGAAATATTCTGGGACAGCATGGAAAGAAACTCTGCTACGGACCAGATGGCATCTCAGGGGACAAAGTCACATCTGGACCCAAACTGATAACCCACTCTGGTTGTTCGCACCGGGGCGGTGGTTCACGCCTGTCATCACAACACTTTGGGAGGCCCCACTCTTGTTTTGAGGAAGCCCCTCCTCATTTAGTCTTAAAGCCCAAAACGCACAATGTGTGATGTCTTCCAGGAACACCGTGGATTTACGTGTGAGCCGCGCTCGGGTTTTAAAACGATAACTGTTGCATCACGTGCAATTTAAAAACCAGCAAGGGCCGTATCCGGACAACAATTATCTGTGATCAGCCCATTCGCAGCCCAGGCGAATTTTAAAATACTTACCCTCCGGGCCCAAATTGGTTTGTTCAACTGAAAGCCTCTGGACCCCTTAGGAATACTTAGCCAAGCGATTTTACAGACAAAGACCCAGGTTAGACTTTGGAAGTGAGGAGTTAGCAAAGATGGCTTATCAGTCTGCTGGGCCCAAGGACCCGCGGTCTGAGGCCAGGAGCCATCAGATAAATAAGCAGAGATTCTGGTGAGACGGAGGGTCTGCCCTCCGATGAGGGACCGCTCTCGGCTCGAGCCGCTGCCGTTGGGCTGGTGACAGCCTGAGAAAGGAGGCCGATTCTGGGAGCGGCGGGCTTTGGCCCCACGGACCCCTCACCTGCAGCCTCAAGAGCTGGGCCTGTTTCCCAGGGAGGTCCTGCTGAAGTCCCTTCTCGGCCTGGACTCTGACTTGGAGGTCCAGGAGTTTTCTCCGCAGGGGCTCAGAGGCCGCGCCAAAGTCTTTGTGCTGAGCGAGCCAACTCTGCAGAGACAGACCGGGCCCCACGTGTGAAGAGCCGCCCTCGCGGACGCCGAGTGGGCAGACCCAGCCCTGGCCAGCTCAGACTCCCTCGGGGGCCACCCCCTCCGGGGAGCCTTCTCTGAACCCTGCTGGGGTTGTGCGCCTCTCCTTAGAGAATACGTAGCCAAGCAAGACAGCTTATCATAGGCCCAAGGATCAGCAGCTTGAGGCCAGGAGCCATCAGATAAGCAAGCAGAGACCCTGGTGAGACAAAGGTCAGACCTCCAGTGAGGGTCTAAATCTCCAGCATGGGCCAGTGGCTGTTTGGCTGGTGACAGCTCAAGGAGGGGACTGAACAGGACAACTGTTGCCTCTAGAATGGGGCAAACTACACGCCTCATTCACCAACCAAGTCCCCGCAGAGGCCTGTTTTTAGAAATAAAGTTTTACTGAAACCCAGCCACGCCCATTCATGGACAGCTGCTTTCACAATTCGGAGGCAGAGCTGAGCGGGCACCCACGAGGCCAACTGCCCTGCAGATACAAAAGCCTGCACCATCCGGCCCTTTACAGAGCCAATGCCCGCCCTGGCTTGAGAACGGCCCTCCGACGGCGCCTGGCAGTTGATTCCCGCCCCCACCAGGCTGCGAGGGTTTGAGGGTGACGTCCTGGGCCTTCTTCCTCCGCCCTCCTTCCTCCTAGAGCGGTGCCTGGCCCTGGGGCTGGAGGCTATAGAGGCTCCACAAGATCGCAAGCTGAGTCCCGACTCTGCCCCAGTGGACCAGGAGCCGCTGACTGGACCAGCCTGCCTCAGTTTCCACAGCACCCCCGTCATGGTGTTCCTACGTGAACTGGATATTGATGTACGAGCTCTGAAGCTCTGAACACACGCCCAGCTCACAGTGAGCGTCCCGTAGATCGTAGCTGTTACTGATGTCATCGTGAGATGCTCAGCAAACATTTGTCACGTAAAGAGACAGCTGTCTACTACGTGCCACGCTGGGGCTTTGATTTAGTGTGGTCATTTAGAAATGTGTCACTAATAATACGAGCTCCCAGCTCTAGGTGGTTTAAAGCTCCCAAGAGTTTTTATCCCGTTTCTTTTTTTTTTTGAGTCGGAGTCTCACTCTGTCGCCCAGGCTAGAGTACAGTGGCCACTCCCGGCCACCACAGCCTCGACCTGCTGGGCTCTGGCGATCCTTCCACCTCAGCCTTTCAAGTAGCTGGAACTACAGGCGCGCACTACCACCCCCGGCTGATTTTTGATTTATTAGAGATGAGGTCTCGCCAAGTTGCCCAGGAGAGTCTCGAACCCGCGGGCTCCGGCAATCCACTCACCTCGGCCTCCCAAAGCCCTGGGATTATAGGCTGAACCCTCTCTTGATTCACTTTGACTGCAGCAAGGAGAAGGCTGGGGGCCAGGGACCCAGTTAGAGGGGCCATATCAGAATCTTGCCCAAAGCCAGGTGCAGTGGCTCACGCCTGTAATACCAGCACTTTGGGAGGCTGAGGTGAGAGGATTGCCTGAGCCCACAGGTTCGAGACCAGCATGGGCAACTTGGCAAGACCTCATCTTTATGATAAACCAAAAAATTAGCCAGGCACACTGGCACATGCCTGTCGTTCCAGCTACTTGGAAGGCTGAGGCAGAAGGATCGCCTGAGCCCAGCAGGTCGAGGCTACGCTGGCCCTGAGCGTGCCCCTGCACTCCAGCCTGGGCGACAGTGAGACTCCGACTCAAAAAAAAATTAGCCGAGCGTGGTGGCACACGCCTGTGGTTCCAGCTACTCGGGAGGCCGAGGCGGAAGGATCGCCTGAGCCCAAGAGGTCAAGGCTACGGTGGCTGTGAGTGTGCCCCTGCACGCCAGCCAACTCACACAAAAAAAGAATTCTGCCCAGCTTAAATACGAGGAGCCTGAAACTGCGGGCACAGAGGGATATCCCCAGCGCAAGTGGAGGAGCGGATTAGAACACAGGGCCGCCCGCCTCCCCAGGTGGCCCCAGCCCCGTGGCCAGGCTCGAGTCCCCCGCGCGGCGGCCACGCTCACCTGCAGCTTGCTCTTCCTCTGCAGGAGGCCATTGTGCAGCAGGTCTCTGTCCCTCGCGGATGCCGCCACCTGTTCCAGGAGCGTCGCGGCTCTCTCCGGGCCCAAGACGCTGACCAGCAGGTCTCTGTTCAGCTGCAGCACCGTCAGGCGCTCTTTCAGGCGACCGCTCTCCGTCAGGGCGGCCTGGGGGCGACAGGGCCTCCGTGAGCCGCAGAGCAGGGCCGGGCAGGACAAAGCCCCGAAACGGCCAGGACCACACCTGCTCTGGCCACAGCTGCCTAGGAGGCCGCGCCTCTCCGCTGGTGTCCAAGAAAGCAGCACACTCGCGCTGGAGGGGCGCCGTTGGCGAGGTCGGGAATTGCGGGGTCCACTGTGATTCCTCTCTTGCTCCCTGAGAAATAATTCTCACTCCTACGTGTCTCAAGCCACCCCTTGTCCATCGCCACTGTCCTCCACGGCAGCACACCCTTAGCTAGCCCGACTCAGGGATCCTCTACTCCACGTCCCCACTCAAGGACCCTTTAGTCCATGTCCCCACTCAGGGAGGCTCTACTCAACGTCTCCTCTCGCTGACAGCGGTGGGACCATCTCTTTTAGCAGTGTTTTGGACATTTTGAAGTGAGTCAAGGCTTGCAGAAGCATAATGCGAGGGAATTCAGAAAGGCTTCCCCGAGGAGGTGACCCTAGCAGAGTGCTGAGGTGTGGGAGCCTGCCAGGCAAAAAGGAGCCTTGAAGGGGGTGCAGAAGCCTCCTAGGATGGCAGCTGGCTCCCACACAGCCTGAACCCTACACAGCCCAGCCCCCACCTCCTCCAGGAAGCCTTCCCTGACCACATTCCCAGCTCACACTCACTCTTCTCGCCCCCAAACTTAGCAAACCTTAGAGTTTGAGCCAAGCCTCAGGCTCCTGTGGGCGCTCCAGCTATTTTAGGCCAGCACAGGTCTAGCCAAGAATCTGGAAGCCAGAGGACTTTTTTTTTTCTTCAACTGGCCAGAGTCCTTCCACTTTACCTGATGAAGTGACTGAGGACCCACTCCCAGACTGAAGACACTAGCGAGGCATGGGGCTGGGAGGAGAAAGATCCCACCCAGATTGGTAACTTTGGCCCAGGACAGAAAGTGATCATTCTCCTTCGCAAAGCTCAAGCCAGCGCTGTGAGCATTCAAGGCATATGTAGACACTCCTGGAGACCAAACACCACCTCGGAGGAGGCAGTCCTGGCAAGGCCTTGATGGGCAGAAGGTGTTGCTGGAAAAGGCGGCATAGCCATGGCCCACGCAGCTGTTCCACGTGGCCTGCACATGAAGATATCTGGCTTGCGGTCAAAGTCAAGCCTCTCACTGTCGGGGAGCCACCTGCACCCCCCTTCTACCAAGCCTCGACACAATATCATGGGAGTTAAGACTTTAGGCTGTTTTGGGAGGCTGAGGTGAGTGGATTGCCTGAGCTTGCAGGTTCGAGACCCGCCTGGGCAACTTGGCGAGATCTTATCTCTACAATAAATCGAAAAAATCAGCCGGGCGTGGTAGCGCGCGCCTGTAGTTCCAGGTACTTGGAAGGCTGAGGCGGAAGGATCGAGGCGGAGCCTGGTAGGTCGAGGCTGCAGTGGCCAGGAGCGGCCACTGCACTCCAGTCTGGGTGACACAGTGAGACTCCAACTCAAAAAAAAAAAAAAAAAAGACTTTAGGCTGGGGAGTCCCGATTGTGAGTTTGGGTTATGGACTAGCCAGGAGGCCTTAAGTAGTTCTGAGCCACAGTTTATTCTTTTGTGAAGTAGGCTCCCTGGTCTGGTCCTGCATCTGCAGACAGTGGAGGATAATGGTGAAAATGGTACTGAAATATCGATCTCCAACTTACACTAATCACACCAAGGCAAAATGAGAAACAACCTAAGTCTCTGTTTGCGGATACATTAGATTATGGCATACTCCAAGTTAGAATATTATGCAGCCATTGAAAATGATCAGTTTTGCTGGGCAGCATGGTGCGCCTCAGGCCTATAATCCCAGTACTTTGGGAGGCCGAGGTGAGAGGACTGCCTGAGCTCACGAGTTCGAGACCAGCCTAGGCAACTTGGTGAGACCTCATCTCTACCATAAATCAAAAAACTAGCCAGGTGTGATGACGCACGTCTGTGGTTCCAGCTACTTGGAAGGCTGAGGCGGAAGGATTACTGTACTCCAGCCTGGACAATAGCAAGACTCCAACTCAAAAAAAAGGATAGAAAGAAAGAAAATGATCAGTTTTATTTGAATGATTTTTTTTTTTTTGAGTTGGAGTCTCACTCCGTCGCCCAGACTGGAGTGCA
>NW_007246066.1:348413-351324 GCF_000164805.1 Carlito syrichta
TCCGCCTCAGCCTTCCGAGTAGCTGGAATTACAGGCGTGCGCCACCACGCCCGGCTGATTTTTTTATTTATTGTGGAGATGAGGTCTCGCTGCCCAGGCAGGTCTCGAACCCGCGGGCTCAGGCCATCCACTCCCCTCAGCCTCCCAAAGGTGCGGGATGACAGGCTGAGCCACCGAGCCCGGCCTGCTTTCTTCTTTACACATCTTGACATTCCCCAAGTAGGTAGGCCTTCCATAACCAGAATGCAAATGAACGAAAACCGGGGCCTTCTGCCTAGCACGCTCTTGTGTCTTTTCCGCTCTTTGTGTCTGCAAATCTCTGGACACAAAAGTGTCCTGTGGACACCAGAGCTCAAGAACACCAGAGGTAGGGGATGGCCACACACGGATGCCCACTGCGCAGACACTGCCACCTGTTCACCCCACAGCCACCCCGCTTTTGCCCTCGCTAAACCTCCGGCACCTCGTTTGGGCAGCCACGCCCAGTGAGGGTCAGGAATACAATGGGTACACGCCCCTCAAAGCCACCCCATCATCCTCAGCCAGTGATTGGCCTGGGGTGGTCACATGGCCCCGACCCACCAAAGAGATGAAAGGGCAGTTGGATGCGACCCTTCCCGGGAGAGGCGATGGAGAGACAGCCAGCTCCGGTGCGCCCAGGAGTTCCTTCCTGCGCCAGAGAGTGTCCACGGTTGGATGCACATTTGGAGTGACAGCAGCCATCCTGGGGCCCTGAAGGGCGGCCTGGCCTATATCTACAAAGGACCCAGTCCTGGTGGCACTGCCCAGCTGCCAAGTATGTCCTGGGTTGCTGTGTTTGTTCTAAGCCGCCGCGGGCCAGATTCCTGTCACTTGCAGCCTCAGTAAAGGCCATGGCCATGACACGGCTCTCCCTCAGAAGGGCCCATGCTTCCCCCAGGGGACGGCCTACAATGGGCTCCCAAGGAAGGGGAGATGCTGGCAGGTGGCGGAGAGTCTGTGCAGAGCCCTGGGGTCACACCTGCTATCCAGGGTGACCTTTGTCACTGATAACAGACCAGCACGGGCGCTGGCGCTTCCCAAGCACTGAGGACTCGTGAGACACAGCCCGGGGCTTCTCCCCAATATCTGGAGGCCCCGGAGCACGCCCTCCCCCGGCCAGCCCCCCCACCGGGCCACGGTCACCTCGATCTGGGGCAGGAAGGTGTGGAGCGAGGGCAGGTCTGGCAGGCTGGCGGTGACTTCCAGGAGCCGCTGGGCCAGCGCCCGCCACAGCTGCAGGTCCCGCAGAGGCCGCTGGAAACGCTGCCACAGCTCCACCCCCGTGGCACTGCACTGCCGGGTGCTCTTCCCTTTCAGGCTGCGGGGACAGTGGGGGAGAGACACAGCAGAGAGCGGGGTCAGGCCAGGGGAGGCCGCTCCCAGGCTGGGCGCACTCCTCGCCCAGTGGCTGGCAGTGTCGGGGGTGACAGACTCAAGGTCCAGCTGGAAGCAACCGTGGCTAATTTTGACACGAAAGGGCCCCGGGAGCTTGTGGCACCCGCCTGTCATCCAGGGGCTTGGGAGGCAGAGGATTGCAGGAACCCAGTTCGAGACCAGCCTGGGCAACGTGAGGAGACCTTGTCTCTGCCAATTTTTTTTTTAATTAGCCAGTGCTGTGGTGCACGCCTGTAGTCCCAGCTACTCGGGAGGCTGAGGTGGGAGGATAGCTTAAGCCCAGGAGGTGGAGACTGCAGTGAGCTGTGGCTGCACCCTGGCCCTCCAGCCTGGGGGACAGAGCTGTCTCCAAAAAAAAAAAGAATAAGAAAGAAGGCGTCAGCCACAGGCCTCGGCAGGCTTTAAATCAAGTGTTCTCTGATCTGGAGTAGGTGCAATGAGCTGGGAATTTGGAGTCAGACTGGCTGTGTGACCTTAAGGGGTTTAATAACATCCAGCCTCAGCTTTCTCACCTGTAAAATATGACACCGGCCGGGCGCGGTGGCTCACACCTATGATCCTAGCACTTTGGGAGGCCGAGGCGAGAGGACTGCCTGAGCCCGCGGGTTCGAGACCCGCCTGGACAACTCGGCGAGACCTCATCTTTACAATAAATCAAAAAAGTAGCCAGGCGTGGTGGCGCATGCCTGTAGCTCCGCCTACTTGGAAGGCCGAGGCGGAAGGATCGCCGGAGCCCAGCAGGCCGAGGCTGCGGTGGCTGGGAGCCTGCCACTGCCCTCCAACTCCAAAAACAAAAATAAAAATACAGCACAGGACCGCCTCTTAGAGGCACCGTAAGCATTATGTAACACATGGAAACTGCTTCCAGTGACGGAAGACTAATTCAGCCCGGCCCTCCCACGGACGACAAAAACAAACAAAATGCCTGATCACACGTTAACAGTAAATAACAGAAATGTGAGTCTAACACCCAAAGCTGCGCCGACCCGGAAGGCTTCTGCCAATCTGGAAGAAACAGCTGCACGGCTGAGCTGGGGCGTTGGCAGCCTTTTAGAGGAAGCGCCCTTCGAGGGGGCGTATCCTGGATCACGGCACCTCACGGCAAGCTGGGACTGCGGCGGTTGCCACCCACAGGACACACTGCGAGCAAACTGGGCCCCAAACAGTCAGCCCGGCTTCACCAGGGAACCAAGCCCCGAAGATAAATCAAGGAGACCTGGCCGGGTCCTGCCTGCCCTGGGCATCCCGCAGAAGCAAACAAAATGCTTTCTTGACTGAGACCTCATCTTCCCTGGCCCGACTCCCACCAATAATTTGTCTTTTTCTTTGAGTTGGAGTCTCACTCTGTCGCCCAGACTGGAGTGCAGTGGCCGCTCCCGGCCACCGCAGCCTCGACCCGCTGGGCTCCGGCGATCCTTCCGCCTCAGCCTTCCGAGTAGCCGGAATTACAGGCGCGCGCCACCACGCCCGGCTGATTTTTTGATTTATTGTAATA
>NW_007246066.1:351465-352858 GCF_000164805.1 Carlito syrichta
GGCCATCCACTCGCCTCAGCCTCCCAAAGGCGCGGGATGACAGGCTGAGCCACGGAGCCCGGCTTAATTTTTCAAATACAACGTCCAGCACCCAAGACCTCGATAAAAGACACCGGAGGGAGAGGAAGACCCTTGGCCATGGTGTCCCAGTGTTTGCCAAGGGGGACCACCCTAGCACCCCTCAGGGGATCCAGATCGTGGCCCCATCCTGCAGATGTGCAGCCCGAGCACAGCTGTGGGGTGACGGACGCAGCAGGGGTGAGAGCTCTGTGTTCCCTCGAGGCGTGCGACGTGCTGCAGCTACGTGGACAGCTGAGCTGCGGTCAGAACGCCCAGGGCTCCCGGAGGGACAACACGGAGAGGGTCCACACTCCACTCTGCCCACTCCACTCAGGGAGGCCGGCGAGCCCCTGGGCGCTGACGCAGGGAGGTGAGCCCCCGGTGCCCCACCCGGGCTGAGTGGCGGGCAGGGGCCGGCCCGGGGATGGCACCAGCGCTGAGGTCTCGGCGCCATCAGAAGTGGCGCAAAGGGGTCCGTCTGCTGCAAAGGCCCCACTTTGGGCTTTTCCCCCTGTATGAAGAGCTGTGCTGGAAATGGGCCACTGAGCCGCTCAGCGCACGAATCCAAGCAAAGTCTTGGCCTCTTCCTGGGGACCCCAGGCCGAGCTCCAGTGGGGACCCGCCTGGCCAAGCGAGAGGTGCCCCGAACAGCCCCCATGGCCGCAGCCCGCCATCGGGAGGCAGGAGAGTCACCTAAGAGTCACCCGGGTGGCAAAGAACTCAGGCCCGTCTAGAGACGGCATGGCGGGGCACCGGGCACCTCAGGTCCCGCCCATCCCCTTCCGGGTACCTCTGATACTCCTGGACGGCGGCAACGACGCTGTCGGAGAGTGGCTGCAGGTCTCGGGGGTCGTGGGAGCAGGCGATGAGCTCCTTCAGCTGCGCCTGCAGCCGGTCCACTCGGGGCTCCTCCGAGGCCAGCGATGCCCGCGTGGCCTGTAGAACAAGACGGCCCCGGGGGAGGGGAGGCTCTCAGTGGGACGGGTGTGTGTGGCTGGGGACGGGGAGGAGAGGACAGACCCAGCCGGGGTGTGCCAGGCCGGGAGAAAGCTGTCCCCAGAGGCAGGGATGGGGCCTGCACCCTCGAGCTCAGCCTCCACCTCCTGGAACCCGGAACCTGGCCGTGAACTCCAGTTTTGCTTTTTTTTGAGTTGGAGTCTCACTCTGTTGCCCAGACTGGAGTGCAGTGGCCGCTCCCGGCTAATTTTTGATTAATTGTAGAGATGAGGTCTCTCCAAGTTGCCGGGGCGGGTCTCGAACCCACGGGCTCAGGCAATCCATCACGGATCTCACAGCATCGTCCTGACGAGCACTGCACCTGGTAACACCAGGG
>NW_007246066.1:352950-360623 GCF_000164805.1 Carlito syrichta
GCTGTCCTGGGGAGCTGGAGTCTGACCTTGGCCGGCAGTGCACAAGCTTCGGCCTCCTAGGACTGGCCTGGAAGCCCAGCCCTGCCCTCTCCTAGCTGTAAGACTTTGGCGGTCCCTCCTTGATCAGAGGGGACCCCTCTCACCACCCATGAGTACACAGGAGGGGTGCCCCAGCTTCCTCAGCCCCCAGGGGCAGCCGTGAGCCTCTGCCCTTCCTGGCAATGCCAACCTCTGCTTAGCCTGGGGCAGGATGGGCAGGGATCAGAGTATTAGCTCCAGGGCGAGAGCTCAAGGAGAGGGATTTTTGGGCCGCGGCTGGGACAACTGGGCCAGGGAGCAGGGAACGAAAACTGCCCGGTCAGCCCTGTTTTTCCTAAAAAATATCCTATCATTGGCCAGGCGCGGTGGCTCACACCTGTAATCCCAGCAGCACTCTGGGAGACTGAGGCGAGAGAATCATCTGAGCCCAGAGTTCGAGACCAGCCTGGGCAACATAGCGAGGTCCCATCTCTACAGGAAATTTAAAAATCAGCCAGGGGTGGTGGTGGTGAGTGCCTGTCATCCCAGCTACTTGGGAAGCTGAGGAGGGAGGATCGCTTTAGTCCAGGAAGTTGAGGTTGTACCACTGTCCTCCCGCCTGGGTGACAGAGTGAGAAAAAAAATCCGGCTGCTTTTCAGTCAATTAGCAAAGGTAATGACGTGGATAAGAGTTTTCACAGAAGACCAGGCCGTTGGTTTGTGTGATCTGGGTGCTTGCACACCATTCACAAGGAAGCCTGCCCATCAGGACCCAGAAAGTAGCCGGCCTGTAGGGACTTGGCTGGGATAGGGCAGATGGCCCTGACCTCAAGCTGCGCCTGCCCTGCCTTCCCAGGTGCTGCCGGCCAGTTGGGAAGGCTACCTCTGAGGTGGCCGTGAGCCGTGTGCCACTGCACGCCAGCCTGGGCAGCAGAGTGAGCCTCCAACTCAAAAAAAAAAAAAAAAAATCTCTCCAAGCCTGTTTCCACATCCAGAAAATGGGGCTAAACACCCACCCGGCCTCTGGCTCCCTGGGGGCCTTAGACACCCACGAGCCGGGGCAGCGGCAGCGAGTGGCCCGAGGCTCGGGGGGACGCGTGGCACCACAGAGATCGCGTGGCACCACGGAGGCCAGAGGGCAGCCGCTGTGTCGCGCAGCCTGGCCGAGCACGGCTTACCGAGTAGCGTCTCCAGCGGGCCACCAGCTCATCCTCGGTCCCTGCCTCTGCCGCGGGCTCCGGGCCCTCCTGCGCCAGCGTCTGGAGGCCACCCTTGAAGGTGCCAACCTCCGCCTCCAGCCACTGGGCCTGCTGCTCCCAGGCTCCCCTGGACCGGACCAGGTCCTGCAGACGCTGCTCCTCCTCCTCCCGGAGGTGACACAGCTTCTCCAGAACCTTCCTCATCTCCTCCAGCTCCCGGGTGATCTTCTCGGCCCCCAGGGGAGAGGTGTTCCGAATGACCCCGGCGGCCTCCTCTTCCAGCCTCCTCAGAGACTCCTCGCCCCTGGGGAGGTCCTTGGTGATGTCCTGGAGGGGACCGGGAGTGAGAACGAGAGACACACCGCGGAGTGTGACAGAGCGGAAGCAGGAATGCCATGGGGAATGCTCCTTCCTAGGCTTGGGGTCGGAGCCAGAGGAGCCTTCCCGGGGCAGCCGTCTGCCTTCACCAGCGTTGACGCCAGACCTGAGAACCTTACTCCTTCCCCGAGTCCTCTTCAAGCCATTTGGCCAAGTCAAGGAAAAAGCCCCTCTCTGTCCCTGATGCTTTCTGACATGTGTTATTCTTTTCTCACAAAGAGAGACACACAGCTTCAGGCTCTGAGCTTTTCACGGGCAACCCCACGGAGCCGGCAGCACCCAGCCACGCCATTTGGGTTCACTGTATTTATTTGTTTGGTTATCCACCATGTGTGAAGGGTGCTGGTGGTTCCATTGATGACGGTGATACAAGTTTTCTTTCTAAATTCACTGTCATCAATTTTTTTTTTTAAATGAGCCATTTTAGCCTGGCAGGGTGGCTCATGCCTGTCACGCCAGCCCTTTGGGAGGCAAAGGTGAGAGGATTGCCTGAGCCCACGGGTCTGAGACCAGCCTGGGCAACATGGCGAGACCTCGTCTCTACAATAAATCAAAACATTAGTCGGGCGTGGTGGCGCGCACCTGTAGTTCCAGCTACTTGGAAGGCTGAGGCGGAAGGATCGCCAGAGCCCAGCAGGTTGAGGCCGTGGCGGCCGTGAGTGTGCCACTGCGCTCCAGCCTGGATGACAGAGTAAGACGCCAACTCAAAAAAAAACAACAAAAAAAGTGGGTCATTTTAAAACGAGTGTTAAAGACAGGCAAGTGCTGCACAGTTTTGGTAAACATTATAAAATCACTCTTTTAAAAATATTTGACTTTTATTTTGCGCAGAGACGGGGGCTCACTATGTTACCCAAGCTGGACTCAGACTCCTGGGCTCAAGCAGTCCTCTCACCTCAGCCTCCCAAAGTGCTGGGCTTAGAGGTGTGAGCCACCACGCCTGGCCCGATCCCTGAACGACTGGAGATATTTTATCCACGCATTTACGGAGACGGTCAGTGGCTCACTCAAGGCCTCGCAGCCGGCGAGAAGGGCCAGAGTGGACCCAGTGTCCCCAACTGCCCAGTGTTCTTCCGTCTACTGACATTGGGCTGGATAAGTCCTGTCACAGGAGCCATCCTGTGGGCTTCCGCATGTCCACACGCTGCCAGGAGCAGCCAACCCTCAGCTGCGACAGACAAAAACATCTCCAGCCGTGGCCAGACGCCCCCATCTGAGACATGCCAAGCTGTGTGGCTGCAGCCCTGGGTTTCCAAACACCCTGCGGGCCCAGAGATGCCTGCAGGCCAGCCGAGGCCCAAACACGGGGTCCCAGACCCCTGGCTCCCCCTGGAGGGTCTCTAGGCATGGGGTTGGTGTCCCCCGAGCCCCCCAGCAGCATTCTCCTACACAATCGGCCACATCGAAGCCAGGTCTGAATATCCCGCTCCTCCCTCTGAGCTCCGGCGGGGTTACCTGCAGTGCCAAGAGGCGGGGCGAGGTGGGCAGCGGGCAGCCTCGCCCCAGGCAGCCATCCAGCTTCTCCACCAAGGCCTTCAGCCACTGCTGGAACTCGTCCATGCCCGCCTGGTACTCCTCGTGCTCCCGGGTCACCCGCTCCAGCAGGTCTACCCGGTCCTGCGGGAGGGAAACCGTCACCAAGGGGCCCAGCCCAGGCTGCTCCGGCCCCCGAGCCAGAAGGCCCACGGCCTGCCCGTACGTGGGTGCACCTGTCGGGGAGAGGGATGTCACCCACTCTCGGGCTTCTCTCCGGACCAAAGAGACCCCAGAGGCTCCGTCCTGCCGTGGGGGCGAAACGCCCAGAGACTTGGCTTGGGAGGTCCAAGCGTGGTGACCCTGGGCCCTGTCAACGGTGCGGCTGACTCTCCCTCCAGCCATGTCCTGGGAAGGGCAAGACTGGGCATGGTAGTGGCCATGACAGTGACCATGACATCTCGCTAATCGTGCTGAGCTCTCACCACTGGCAAAAGGAAGCGACTCAGCCAAGGCCACCCAGCTAGGAAAGTGCCGTGAGGCTGGGCCAACCGGCATTTCTAGCTCCGGTGCACAGTGGTGCAGCAGCGTCTGCAGGGTGTGCCAATCCGGCAAGCCACCCCCTCTCCCAGGAATACGGCACGCTCGCTCCATGGGTTGGGATCATCTCGGTTTTCAGCCAGTCCCACTCAGGGCCTAACCACACAGGAGCAAGATGAGGGCTTGGCCGTGCCCCTGCTTGAAGACCTGCTGTGCAACCAGAGACTCTGTTTTTCAAACCACACCCTGATCACAGATCTGTCTCCCTAAACCCCTCCATGGCTCCCCAGTGCCCCCAGGCTCAAGTCCAAGCCCTGCAGCCGGCATTCAAGGACAGGTCCCCATGATGTGGTTCTATGGTCTAGCGGTCAAGACCCTGACCTTGGGAGCCCACTGCCTGGGGCTTGAACCCTGGCCCCACCCAGAGCACATAATTAACCCTCTGGAATGGGGTAAGATGAACCAGGTCAGAGCTTGCATCACCCCAGAACCACACATGGCGGTGGAGAGCACACAGTCACCGGCGGGAGAGGCTTAGCAACCCCAAAGCACCGCCGACCGTCTCCCATTTCCCCCCACTATTCTCGCTGCCCCAGTGGGCACCCAACCACCCAGCCACACTGGCCCCCAGTGCCCCCTGCCCGCTGCCCTGGGGTGAATTAACAGTCTTCCTTCTGTGTCCTCAACTCAATCACTGCCTTGTCTGGGGCACTGTTGCCTTCTGCGGGAGCCAAGAGTTCCCTGGGGACAAGGCGGTCCCTTGTGACTTCGTCTCCCAGGGCCTAGCGCAGGGCAGGCTCTGTGACTGCACACAGCATGGCAAGAAGAATAAGCCTGGAGTGTCCGCCATCGAGGGAGGGTTTCAGGAAGAGCCTGGCATTTAATAAGCACCCACGTGTGCCTGGAACCTCAAAGCACTGCCATTCTGAGTAGGGGTCTCCCTCTGTTACCCAGGCTGCTGTGCCCTGGCATGATCACAGTGGTCACAGCTCACGGCAGCCTTGGCCTCCTGGGCCCGGGCGATTCTTCCGCCTCAGTCTCCCAAGGAGCTGGGATGACAGGCACACGTCACCACGCTGGCTAATTTTTTTATTTTTGTAGGGACGAGATTTTGCTATGCCGCCCAGGCTGATCTTGAACTCTTGGGCTCCAACCATCTCTCACCTCAGCCTCCCAAAGCGCTAGAATGACGGGCATGAGCCACCTTATTTAATGCTCACACCGACTGTAAAACCCTCCTGTCCTGCAGATGTCCAAACTGGGGTTGGGACGTCACAGAACTCCTGCGGGCCTCCCAGAGGGCATTCGGACTGCGAGTGTCAGGCTCCCAAACCACACCCGTTTCTGGCAGGGGCTGGGCAGGGGATGCCCAAGTCCCCAGTGCCCCCAGGCTCAAGTCCAAGCCCTGCAGCCCGGCATTCAAGGCCAGGTCTCCATGATGTGGTTCTATGGTCTCGCGGTCAAGACCCAGACCTTGGGAACCCACTGCCTAGGGCTTGAACCCTGGCCCCACTCAGAGCACATAATTAACCCTCTAGGATGCGGTAAGATGAGCCCAGGTCAGTTTGCACCACTCGCCCATTGTGGGTCTCTGCTGCAACTTCTCGACGGCGTGCAGTCCTGATGCCAAAGCACAAGTGCAGCCATGGACACTGCGCTAAGATGGCTGCGTGCCAATACAGCCTCCACTGTCCACCCCGAAATGGGGGTTTCGTGTCATTTCCATGCACCCTGACCCATGAACAGTTGGCTTTTCATGTCTCCCAACGATGTAAAATTGCAATAACCATTCTCAGCTCACACATCACACAAAAACAGGAGAGGGACTGGACGTGGCACATGGTCCATAGTTGGCTGAGCCTGGATTCTCCCCGTGGAGCCAGACCCACGTCCAAGAGGGTGCTGGCCATCTGCAGAGCTAAGTCAAAGGTTCTCACCTGGAAAGAAGGGACAGGCAAGGAAATCTGAAGACTCCCCCTAGCTATTTGGTAAATGACTTCCCTTCCCTGCGGAAGACGCTCGACCAGTCCAGAAACGCTAATTTAAGCCTTTGCAAATGCCATCACAAGTAGGAGAAAACATCCCCATTTTCGAGATGGGGAAGCCCAGGCTGAGGACCAAGCTCTCTCAAAACACAGGTGTGGCTGGGCACGGTGGCGCCAAGCTGGGTGACCGAGTGAAACCCTGTGTCTAATCAAAAAAATGTAAAAACCAAAACCAGAGGTGCTGCTTGCAGGAGATGTCTCTTCGTGCTCCCTGCCTGTGGCCCTGGGGACGGTGCCGGACACCTCCTGCAGGGTGACTTGTGGCCATCCAGCCCTCCCTCCTGGCATCCACAAGCAAGGCGGACCGGGAATGGCCAGCGAGGCTGAGGCTGATGGTGACAAGTGCGGCGGGGATGGAGCTCTCCTGTGAGCGACCGGGTGCTGGTGCCCTTGCAGGCCAGGGTAAACACAGTCCGCGTGACCGACGGGCACAGGTTTGTGGGAGGCGGCCGGCAGGCAGGGATCCAGACTGATCCGTGCCCGGCAGAACCCAGCCACAGCCAGGCCCGTGCGCCGGAGGAAGACAGGGCGACAGATGGAAGGTGCTCAAGCCTCGTGAGATCCAACAGTGAGTCCATCCATCTGCGCTGGGCAGAGCCGGTAGGAGTGTCAAAGCCCGACCAATCCTCCAGGCTGGCACTGCGGAGGCATCAGGAGATGCGGATAGCTCTGCTCTCTGTGCAGTTGGCCTTGGGGACGAGGCCACATGCCACTATCTGCTGGCCCTTCAGAAAACGGAGCCAGGGCCATGGCCTTGCTAAGCTCTGGTCTGGCTAGGGGGCTCTTTGAGCGATGGCTGCCATTGTTTTCCTGGCTTTGGCCCCTCTCCCAACCTTGGGAAGGCGAATCGCCTCTCCCTCGCCAATTTACTTTTTGAGTAAACAATATTTTTCTATCTAAAAAAAAAGAAAACGGAGCCAGTGGACGAAAACACACATGCGCGCCCTTCCCCGGCCGGCCAGCTTTGTCCACACCTGGCTTCCAAATGCCTTGGGTTGAAGTGTGTGTTGCTTCCCTCTGGGCTTGGCTGGCCACGAATTCCCCTCCACCAGGGCCAGGAGGCCCCCACGGCGCCCTGTGGTCCCGTCCCTCTCAGCGCCTGAGGCCTTGCGAATTAACAGGGCAGACGTCAAAATGGGCTTGTGTGGGTGAGGAAGCCTGTCGCCCAGCATGAGGAATGGGCTCTCGCTGGTGGAAGCAGAGGCGTTAGCATGGACCGCCACCGAGAGCCTCTCCCACCCCGAGGGTCGCCTGGCCCTGGGAAGACACCAGGACTGATGCTTGGAGGGCCCTGGCCTGTTCTGGGGTCGGAGGTCTGCCTGGAGGGAGCCCTTTCATCCAGGGCAGGGTCTTCACCAGGGAGGCATCGGGGCCACTGAGGATCTCCGAGGGCTGCTGGACAGGCAGAGTTCCCACCCTGCTTGGGACAGGGCCAGAAAGCCTTTCTCTGTCCAGGCCTGGAAGGCTGGGGACACCCAGGAGGTCGGTGGCCAGGGCTGAGTCCCACCTTGCAACGAGGGTCCTGGGGTGGGAAGGCCAAGTCTCTCGCAAGGCCAAGGGCGACGGAAAGGTCTGCGGCCCGCAGGAGCGGCCCGTCGCTTGAAGGTCATGGCACCCTTGGGGAATCTGATGGGAGCTGAGGCTTCTTGTCCCATAAAGCGCACGCTCCTTCAACATTTTAAATAGAACTTCAGGGCCATGGCCTTGCTGGACTCTGGTGTGGCCAT
Source organism: Carlito syrichta (assembly GCF_000164805.1). NCBI lineage: Eukaryota > Metazoa > Chordata > Mammalia > Primates > Tarsiidae > Carlito > Carlito syrichta. The sequence continues at coordinate 360,331 of NW_007246066.1, forward strand.
GTGCTCCTTGAGCTCTGGCTGTCGCCGTGCTTTCTGGCCTTGGCCCCGCCCCCACCTTGGGGAAGTGAATCTTCTCTCTCCCTTCTCTTTCTGTCTCTACTTTACTTTTAAATAAACTTTTCTTTCTTAAAAAAAAAAAAAAAAAACCGGGCTCGGTGGCTCAGCCTGTCATCCCGCACTTTGGGAGGCTGAGGTGAGTGGATTGTCTGAGCCCGCGGGTTCCAGGCCCGCCCGGGCAACTTGGCGAGACCTCATCTCTACCATAAATCAAAAAATCAGCCGGGCGTGGTAGC
>NW_007246066.1:360746-362358 GCF_000164805.1 Carlito syrichta
AAAAAAAAAAAAAAAAAAATAGAACTTGAAAAGGGCCGTAGGGAACTGCCTGGCCCCTTCCCACCGGTCTCATTCCCGCCCCCCGCCCCGACAGCCAGCTGTGGACGAGACAGGACACACCTGTGTTGCACAACCCTCCCCGTCTAAGAGCTAAACGTGCCCCGTGAGTGAGAACTAAGTCCCCAAGTCTCTTGGGTCCAAGAAGGCATCATCAAGCCAATGGCTGAAAAAGCCAGGCCGAATTCACTTCTGCAGGCTGGATACCCCAGACACCAGCACTCGCTTTCACACGGGGTCAGAACTGACCGTGCACCTGGCGACTCCGAGGGCTTCCAGCAGGGAGGCGGCTCTCCGCCCGCCATCGCCGCGGTCCCCTCACCCAACAGAGGCCCCCATGCTCCCACCCCAGGACCCCGCTAACTGGGCCTTGGCCTTGGGAGAACCCTGGACACACAGGCTCTTTCTGCCAGGAGCTCAAGCCTGCCTTCCGCTGTCCCCGCCTGACCCACAGAAACACCCCCAATGTGCACAGGAGTGAGACCCGCCCAGCACCCGACAGCAGCAGCCACCCGGGAGGCCGCCTGGAACTTACGGCTCTTTCTAGGGGACTGCTGGGGGTGTCTGACACTGAGTCTTTTTAAACATTTAAACGATGGGTCCAGTAACTTAGTCTCGCCTACTCCGTGGAAGGCCGGGGATCAGACGAGGTCAGAGACCTCGGAGGCCAGGAAGGGTGGCACTCGCCGGAAGAGGTGTGATTGCCATGGTGTTGTGGACCATGAGAGCAGAAAGCCCTGGGAGTGACATTGCGGCTTTCTGGATGGTCACTTCTGCATCTGGGCCAGAATTGGCATTCAGCTGAGATGCTGGCAGTCCCCTCCACACGCATGTACACAAACACAAACACACACACACACACACACACACACACACACACCGGTTTCCATTTCTTCCGCATCCTGTGCCAGGGGCCTCTATTGACTGGCACGAGTACCTTCCTCCTGAAACGTCACCCCAGGGAGCCAGGGCCAGGTGCCTGTCCCAGCCAGGCCCAAAGGGTAGACCCGGAGGGAGAATGGCCGCCCAGCCTGTCCTCGCCACACCAGACTAACAGAGCCTGAAAGGAGCACACCCATCCTGGCCTGCGAGTGGCCCGGGACCTCTCCGGGCCTGGAAGGCTGCTGTCCAGCTGCAGGGGCGGGATTCTCATTCATTCACTGAACAGTCCCGATCACCTGCTGCGTGTCAGACGTCAAAGGTGCTGTTTACTTCCACCATGACCGAGAGCAGAGGCCACCGTTTCGGTTTGTTTTGTTCTGAGTCAGAGTCGTACTCTGTTACCCAGGCTGGAGTGCTGTGGCATGCGCATAGCCACCGCGGCCTCGACCTGCTGGGCTCCGGCGATCCTTCCGCCTCAGCTTTCCAAGTAGCGGTAACCACAGGCGTGCACCACCACGCCCGGCTCATTTTTTGATTTACTGGTGAGACAAGGTTTTGTCCAGTCGCCCAAGCCGGTCTCGAGCCCCTGGACTCAGGCAATCCTCTTGCCTCTGCCTCCCAAAGTGCTGGGATGACAGGCGTGAGCCACCACACCCGGCTGAGGCCAGCTTTT
>NW_007246066.1:362897-363603 GCF_000164805.1 Carlito syrichta
GAGCAGCCACTGCACTCCAGTTTGGGCAACAGAGTGAGACTCCGACTCAAAAAAAAAAAACCCAAAAAACTCAGGGGAAACAGATGTAAGTTTAAAGAAAGAGCAGGTGGACGTCAAAAGAACCAAACAGAACTTCTTTACAAAAGCACTGAACCTGCCAGGCGTGGTGGCTCACGCTGGTCATCCCAGAACTTTGGGAGGTGCAGGTTAGAGGACTGCCTGAGTCCAGGGGATCGAGACCAGCCTGGGCAACTCGGCGAGACCTTGTCTCTCTGAAAAGTCGAGAAAAATTAGCCCAGCGTGATGGTGCGTGCCTGTAGTTCCAGCCCCTTGGAAGGCTGAGGCAGAAGGTGGGCGTGCCACTCGCTCCAGCCTGGGCAACAGAGATTCCGACTCAAGACAATAAAAACTCAGTGAGTTGCTCCGAAACCGAGGCGAGAATGAGGTGGGGGTGCAGAGAAAGGACAGACAGAGGGACTGAGGAGAGGGCTAGTGAATGCAGAGGGAGAAACACAGAAGAAGAAGCAAGAGGGCAGGAGGAAGGGGGAGACGGAGACAGAAGGAAGGAGAAGGGAGAAGGGGAGGGAAACCGGGGGAAGGCGAACGTCACCGTCCAGTGGTCAGTCAGTCAGTCAACACACCCATACATGTCTTCATCGCTGAGCAACACCGGGGGTGGCTGTAAACAACGGGTGAGTGGATGCAC
>NW_007246066.1:363623-364834 GCF_000164805.1 Carlito syrichta
GCTTGCCCCGGCGGGTCTCAAACCCGCGGGCTCAGGCGATCCACTCACCTCGGCCTCCCAAAGGCGCGAGATTCCAGGCTGAGCCACCGAGCCTGGCGAGGCCAGCTTTTACATTGGGAAATGTCTGCCGGTTTCCACGTAACTCATAAGCCCTCCAGCCAGGGTGCAGGTGGGGTGAGCAGCCTGGAGGCCACACAGAGGGGAACCACAGCGCCTGGCCTGGAGCCCGGGACCCTTCCCAAGTGTTCAGGGTCCAGGATCTTGCTTCTGCTGGCATCTCCGTCTCTGTTTACAACTGTTGGCACGAAGAACCTGGGAGACTTCCCGTTCCAAAACTACAAGAGACCAGAGTGTCTGCAGCACTTCCACAACAGAAAGCCAGGGAGGCTGGGTAGGCCGTGATGAGCACTGCTGAACCGCAGACCCGTGCCACACCAAGGTCAGGAGGTCCCGGGGACCAGAAGTGCAGATGCCACAGAGCCAGCCCGTCACACGCACGTGTGCACAGAGTCTCGAGCCGCTGCTCAGGCTGGAGCCAGAGGTGAGACTTTGGACCCCAAGGAAGCAGAGCCCGCTGCCAGGAGACAGAGCCCCAAGTGGCCCTCCCACCACCCCTCGCCCCAGCCAAAGTGGGAACTGGAATAAAACTGCCTGCAAACACAATACGAGAAGGAAGCTTATGTGTTTCAGCCTGGGCTTAAAGACAAACCAAAGGCCAGTCGCCTTCCCGCTGTGGAGGTTGGGCCTCTGTGACATGCTTTGGGCACCCACCGGACTCGGGTACCCCCAAGCCAGCACTGACATGAACAATGCAGGACTCACGAGGTTGAATCCACAGGGACGCACATGGAAGCCACGCTCAGGCCCTGTCCCAGCCACGGGGTTCTGCGGGTGAAGCCCTGCTGAGGACAAGCCACCCCTCAAAATGACCACGCCCCCGGAAACGACCCCGCTCGTGTCAGGAGACACAACAGACAACAGCATCAGAGTCCGGGACAGCAGCCCCCAGGACAACCGGACAGAAACCGTGAAACGGACATGCTCTGAGTGGTGACGGACATCCCCTGCATCTAGGAGGAAGGTGAAATTTCAGGGGAAACCGGGCTCGGTGGCTCAGCCTGTCATCCCGCGCCTTGGGAGGCTGAGGTGAATGGATGGCCTGAGCCCACGGGTTCGAGACCCGCCTGGGCAACTTGGCGAGACCTCATCTC
>NW_007246066.1:365011-368452 GCF_000164805.1 Carlito syrichta
CCTTCACGGCGCCGTACTGGGCCTGCATCTTCTGCTGGGCGGCCTCGTCCACACTGGGGTCCCCGATCCGGCCGAAGAGGCCGGCGGCCTCCTCCAGCAGCCGGTCCAGCAGCACGGCTTGGCTGTCCACGTGGTGCAGCAGCACCCGGGCATGGCCCAGCTGCCACTGCTTCTCCTTCAGGCCCAGCTGCAGCTCGGCGGGGGGCTCCAGCGCCACCAGCATCTTCTGGAACCAGCGGCAGAACTCGTCCCGGGCCAGCAGGTACTCGCTCCAGTGCAGCCACACCCACTCGATGCGGCTGTGGACGGAGACCACATGCTCAGGGCGCCCCCTCCCAGTCCCGGGGACCTGCCGGGCAGGGGTCCCCTGACAGCCCTCTGGCCTCAGAGTCACCTGGGCAGCGGGCGGAGGCTGGGGAGTCCAGGCCCCCCCTCAAGGTCTCAGGCCAGCGGGCCAAGACCCCTCTGCTCAGCACACAAGCTTCCGGGCGAGGCTCAGGCCTGGGAGACTCAGGGCCCAGCCTTACCCCCAGAACCACCGGCCGCGGGGAGAGCCCTGTTTCTGCCCAGCCTCCCGCTGTCGGGGCACGGGCACCCCCCATCATTCCTCCCTGGCCTGGGCTCTGAACGGGTTGGCCTAGCCCTTAGCACCTGCGCGCCCACGGACAGTCAAGAAGAGACCAGTCGTGTAGGAAGGCGCTCGGTCACCGGCAGGGTGTGACAGTGTCCAGGCTGGTGGCACCCAGTGGGCACGGGAGGCTGGGGCCTGCGTGTGAGCTTTGGGGCGCTGGGAACCCACTTCGCAACCCTGCCTCTCCCCCGCCTCAGTCTCCCTCTCTGTCACACGGAGGCGGCTCCATGTCCCTTGGCAACGTCGAGCCTTTCTGGTTGGACCCTCCAGGGCAAGGGTGTGGCCGGCAGAAGGTGCTGGGCGAGGCCATCCCCACCCCAGGCACTCGGGCTTCACGCAGAGGGGAGCACGCTGCAGCTTTGACCTGGACATTTTCCGTCCCCTCCGTCCTCCTGGCAGCCTTCAAGGAACACTCGACCACGCCCACCATCAAGAAGACAAGCTTGGTTCAGAGAGGCCAAGTGACTTCCCAAGGCCATACAGGAAGCAGCCAGCAGGGCAGAAGTCCATGCCAGGTCTGAGGCTCCACCCCTCTGTATCCTCCCAAGCACCACCCGCCTCCCGGGTCCAGTCAGGGACTCGGGGCTACACTGATAGCGGGGGGACGGATCCCTCCTCCCAAGCCCTCTGCCGTCGGCCAGAGGGCGCCCCCGTGGTGAGTCTACTGGGACCTGCTGGCCAAACATGCCGGGCTCCCAGGACCCATGATGGTCATGGAGCGCGATGATAATTAGAAAGGCATCCCAGGAGAACGTCCCGTCCCAGGAACCCCAGGCCTGGAGGAATGTCCCCGGGGCAGGGGTCCCAGGCCTGCCTGGTGGTGGGCAGGGCGGGTCGGCCGCCGCCGAGGACCGAGGCCAGGCGAGGCCGGGCCCCGGCCGCCCTACCTGTGACAATGAGTCATGTAGGTGACCGTCTCCTCCCACTGGGTCTTGACGTCCTTCAGCTGGGCCAGGATCTGGGGCCTCTGGTCCCCGGGGCAGCAGGCCAGCAGGGCTTCCGCCGCCTGCAGCACCAGGTCCACCCTCACGCGGCCCTCGGGCTCCAGCTGGCATATTTTCTGTTGGCGACACAGAGCCGGTTTCCAGGGTTGGGCACACGCAGACAGGCACAGCTGTGGGAGATGCTGGCCTCAGAGGCCAGGGGGCTGGGGCTTGTGTCATGGCCCCGGCATCTCTTTTCCTGGGGTCTTGGGTGACCTGCCGGCGGCTCTGAGGGCAGGGCGGACCCGGGGACGGCAGGGGGTGCCTGGTGCTGCCTGGGGAACAAGCCCCCTCCTTCCCACCCGGCCCCCTTCCCGCTGTGTGATCTCAGGGTTCCTTCTCTCCTCTGACCCAGTTGCCTCGTGTGCAAGGTGCAGGTGTACCCAGGCTCCACCTCTCGGGTGTTTTTTTGGGATGCCGTGAGAAGCCACACAGAAAGCGCACGTCACGGCACGCGCGGCCGTGAGGGTCAATCACAGGAAGCTGGCCAAACACGCCGGGCTCCCAGGGTCCATGATCATCATGAAACTCGATTATAATTAGAAAGAGGCGGCGGGGCTGGCCCACCTCCCAGTAGAACGTTCTGTCCCAGAAACCCCAGGTCTGGAGGAATGTCCCCAGGGCCGGGGTCCCAGGCCTGCGTGGTGGTGGGCAGGGCGGGTCTTTTTTTTTTTGAGTCAGAGTCTCACTCTGTCGCCCAGGCTGGGCTCCAGCAATCCTCCCGCCTCAGGTTTCCAAGTAGCCGGAACTACAGGTGTGCACCACCACGCACGGCTAATTTTTTGATTTATTGCAGAGGCGAGGTCTCGCCAAGTTGCCCGGGCGGGTCGTGAGCCTGGAACCGTCTTTGCCCTTGCAGCTTGCACCAAGGCCTGGCTCCCAGGCTGCTCCCACCAGAGACAAGCACAGCAGGGGCACGGAGGCAGGCTTGACTTTAGCTCAAGGACGCCCCGCGGCCTCACAGACTGCCTTGGAGCCCACGGCCGTCGGAGGCCGCCGCCTCCCCGCTCTCCTGGCCTTGGGGTCAGAGCTGCGTGCCTCCGACCTGTCTGCCCCACCTGCCCGGGCTCCCTTCCCCCATTTCCTCGTGGGGTGTGTCTCCTCGTAAATGGCTGGCGCCCTCAACCTCGTCTCAGCGTTGGCTTCTTGGAGGACCAAGACGGACACACCATGCCCGGCAAATCCAGGCTCCGATCGAGGTTCGCCACCGTCCTTCGCGGTGACTCTGGTTCACTGGCAGTTGAGGCTGGGTCTCCTTAGTCAAATACGACTGGATGCCCAGACAGGGTCACTCCCTCCGACCTGGGTGACCTCCGTCAGGGACTTGGCTTCTCCAGGCCTGTGACACGGGAGCGGGGAGGGGACCTTTACTCACTTTGGGGTCTGTATCCGCTGGTGGCGTCACTGCCTGAAGCCCAGTTTCAGACCCCAGCCTGTCCCCTGGGACCGGCGGTCAGTGTCCGCCGACCAGAGTCCAGTGGCCTGCTTGTCTCTGGCCCTTCTCTGCAGATGGGGCGGGGCGGTGCCCTGGCCCTGTCAAATGCCCCTCTGACGGCTCTGTGACCACAGGCCAGTCACGTGACTGCCCGGGGTCTCCTTTTTCATTCCGAGACAGCGACAACAGTCTCTGCTCTGTCTACCTTCCACGGTTAAAATACCCATTTTAAAAACTAGCCAGGTGCAGTGGCTCACACCTGTCATCCCAGCACGCTGGGAGGCAGAGGCGAGAGGCTTGCCTGAGCCCACGGGTTCGAGACCTGCCTGGGCAGCTTGGCGAGACCTCGTCTCTCCAATAAATCAAAAAATCAGCCGGGCGTGGTGGCACCC
>NW_007246067.1:0-1376 GCF_000164805.1 Carlito syrichta
GGCTGGGTAGGTTATTCTGGTGAAATTGTTTCTCTTTTAGAACTTGAAGATAGGGCTCCAGGCTCTCCTGGCCTGAAGGGTTTCTGTTGATAAATCTGCTGCTATTCTAATTGATTTTCCCTGCTAGGTAGTCTGGCCTTTTTCTCTTGCTGCCTTTAGGATTTTTCCTTTCATAGTTACTTTGTTTAGGCGAATTATTATGTGTCTGGGAGTTGGTCTTCTCGTTTGTTGTCTTGCAGGGGTTCTCTGAATCTCTTGTGTTTGAATTTTTTCATCCTTAATGAGATGAGGGAAGTTTTCTTGAATGATTTCATGAAATGTTTATTCCAGTGTGGCTTCGGTTTCTCTTTCTGCCTCAGGAAGCCCAATTATTCTTAGGTTTGGTCTCTTGAAGTGATCATTCATCTCTTGCAGGTTTTGTTCTGTCTTTTTGAGCTTCTTTTCTATGCTTTTGACAGTTTGGGTTAGTTCTGTGTTTTGGTCTTCAAGCTCTGAGATTCTTTCTTCGGCTTGGCTGATTCTGCTTTCCATGCTTATTAGTCTGTTGTTCATTTCCATCACAGTATTCTTTACTGCTGTCATTTCTGACAACAACTCCTTCCTATTTTCCTCTTGTCTCTCCTCAATTTTTTTAATTCTCTCCATTAATGTCTTGATGTCTGGGTTTGTTGCATGTAGCCAGTCATTCTGGGGACTCTTCATTGTCTGTGTTCCAGAATCTGTTTTCTCATTGTCTGATCTCCCAGGGGTCTGTGTAAGACCTATATTCTTCTTTGGTTTTTCTTCATTTGTGCGGTTTTTCCCCCCTCCTTACTTTTTCCTTCCCTCCACGTCACCGTCTTCTTTAATTCTGTTATTCAGGGGTAAAGGGATTGGTTTTACTTCTGTTTGTTCAATCTCCTATTCTTTATGTACGTCCTCTTACTTTGTTCAATTCTGAAGTTGCACTGTAGGTTGGAGGTGGTCCTTTTTGCAGTTTTGAGATGTACTTAAGGGGAGAGCTGTGATTCAAAATCTGTCTGCAGGTCCTGGTATTCGCTGACAGGCGTGTGGATAATGTGGAACCCACTTCCCACTGCCCTGGAATCTTTCCAGGGCGGTGGGGCTGTAGGTTTACTCCCTGAAATAAAATGTGGTTAGCAGAGGGGAAAGAATGGAGCAGATAGTGGGTTGAAAAGGGGAGTGGAGAGATAGAGGAGTAAAGGGGGAAACAAACGAGTGTGCCAACAAATAGAGAGAGAGGCCTATACTGAAACAGATAAAAACAATAGACCACCGCTACAGTCGAACCAACTCTCATACAAACAAAAATAAAACTTATAGTGATGCTAGCATACCAGCTATCCAACCATCTTATTAGTGTGCTGTTCCTCTAT
>NW_007246067.1:2670-6408 GCF_000164805.1 Carlito syrichta
AGGACAGTCTCCGTCGCAGGAGCGGTGGCAGCGATCCCAGCAGATCTTTCCTGAAGCGGTTTGATGTGGATCTCCTCCGGCCGGGTTGTGATGAGCTACCCGTGCCAGAGGCCGCGGCGGGCGCGGCGGCGGCGATGGCGGCGGCGGCGGCGGCGGCGGCGGCGGGAGCGCTGGTGGGGTGAGGGGCTGCGGCAGCAGCGGGAGAGGACGATGCAGTAAAAATGTCCAGTCTTTGCGATGTTCCAGTGATAGCGATGGCCGAGCTCTGTTTGAGGAGTAGGCTGCGATGTTGGGGTCCCCAGCCTCCCGGGGGCGAGAGTCAGAGACCCACTGCAGATCTCCCTTGCAGAGGGCTTCAGACACCGGGTTGCCAGGTCGCCATCTTGCCTGGTCTTCTTCGGTATTATCTTTCAATTATGTATATTGGTAGGACTTTTCATACAAATTATTTTATAAATCGGGGAAAAATCTTTTTCTGGGTTATGAATGCTGATGTCTATCAATGGAATACAGTCGCTGCTTAAAATCTGTCATCTGCTTGAGAGTAAAAATAGAATCAGAAAAAAGGGGGCTTAAAGGTGTGCGTGTGTGTGTGTATATGTGCGTTTGTGTGTATACACGTGAGTGCACGTAGATGTCTTCCCTCCTCATTCTGATGCTCCTTAGCGTTGGGGACCCACTGGGTTAACTCAGTCTCCTCATATTACAGGTGAGAAGCTGATGACTTGGCACAGTTGAGAGAGTCCCTGCTCCGAGGCCTTTACACAGTCGCAGGGATAGGTCAGCATAAGTGATGTGAGACAGGGAGACATTCAGATGAAAAGCACCAGCTTTGGAGCTGACAACTCACAGCCTGGCCCCCTCCTTAAGGGGCCATGAGCCAGTACCATTACAGTCATACTGGAGACAGAGCAGAAAAAGCTAACATTGTCTCTGCCTCTCCAGCCTTCCCTGGGAGATTCCAGTGTGTGTCTCTGCAAAATTACAGCTGTCACAGACTGCTGGGATCACTCTCAAAGTTTTGGAACCACAAATGTAGAACTCATAAATATCCAATGTTGTTGAAAATAACAAATTAGACCAACCCCTGCTCAGCCTCCAGATAAAGCCGAGTCCAAGAGGCCTAAGGAATTTAATCAGGCCCTTGCCAGATTTGAGTGCATTTCAAAGTAGTATTTTTGGGTAATTAACCTCTCTTCCTCTCCTGGTGCAGTCTCTAAAAGGGGAGTGGGAATCTGCTTGGGGGAAGGAGGGAGAAGAAAGCCCTTATCAGGGAGGAGTCAGGGATGTTCTCAGGGAAGGTGACTCCTTGTTAAGAGTTTAACTCGCTTCTCTGCTCAGGCATGGTGGCTTACAGCTGTAATCCCAGCACTTTGGGAGGCTGAGGCAGGAGGATCACTTGAGGCCAGGGGTTCAAGACCAGCCTGGGCAGCATAATGAGAACTCGTCTCTAGAAAAAAACACAAACATAATTTTCTAAAAAAAGAATAGTTAGCTAGTTCTGAAAAAGAAAAAGTCATTTTATGTGTACTTTAGATCCAGTTACTACTAGCTATGGCAGTGGTCGAGTGCTATGCCAGGGAGAGTACTGGGCAGGGCAGCCCTACGGGGGAAGGAGGATGCCCATACCTGTCAGGAAGAGGGATCCCCTATCCTGAAATACCAGGTGATAGACAGATGAGCAGAGTCTCTTGGGCCAGGTGGGAATGATGGAGAGTCACCAATGGAGAGGGGACAGAGCTCACACCTGCCGCATGTGGAAGGCGAATGGTGGGCTCACTTCATCTGCCTCACTCTAAGCAAGGTGCAAGTTGCAACACCTTGAAGAGTGTATCTTTATAATACTGAGAGCAGGGAAGGGTGTTTGTGGCTAAGAGGGTGGAAATGGGTCTGTGGCTCTGAATGGTCCACGAGGAAGGGCAAAAGTAAGGGCCTCTTCCAGTGTGCAGCTACCCTCCTAGTTCTACCCAGTCACCTTATGATGTTCCTAAGAGCCTTTCCGCCTCTGGGATACCGCGGCATGTCCCGATCGTGGTGGAGAGTTGGCAGAGTTCCTCATGCTCCCACTGCCCTCCAGAGACAAAAGTCAGAGAGCACAGCCAGAAAGTGGAGTTGCTTGGGGTAAATTTGCGTTTAAAGCTGAACATAGGTTTCCTAAAAGAGCTGCACCCTTCCTCCACATACCCACATCTAGCCTCCTGCTGTGCCTTTCTGGGAACTTCCAGATTTGAAAGCTAGAGGTAGGGAAAGGCTGCCCTCTCTGCTTGCAACTCTCAGCCCCGGAGCCTCACCAAGCTCTTACTAATCACCCCATCTCCAGTCTTCATTCTCTCTTCCCTGAGGCAGGCCTCAGGCTTCCAGAAGTCTTAGATAAATCATCCTCTTTAGGCTTTTTCTGTGCAGGGATCAGGATAAGAAAAGGAAAAAGTATTCTGAGGCTTGACAGTGAAGGCCTTCGCTCCTGGCCACCCTGGCTCCTGGGTGGGTCTGGACTGGGTGAGGGCTGCAGCCATCCCAGCTGAGTCGACTGCTCCTCACTAGACTTGATAACCTGGGGAAGAGGCTAATTTATACAAATGCTAGCGAGCAAGAATTGAGTGTCATTCTCCTCAATCCTGATTGTGCCAGGACAAAAGGACAAATGACCTGTGAGGGAATTTCTAGTATTTTCCTTTCTTTAAATCATCATTTTCTTCCCTTGCTCTTTCTTTTATCCAATATTTTTTCAACCATTGGCAGTTAGGGAGAGAAAATTACAGTGTCTGCTCATGGGGAACTCAGAGGAGATTAGTCTTGCATTACACAAGGAAACCATCATGGTCCCCTTGGTGGTTAGCTTGGAAGACATGGCTGATTCTCCTCAGGACCCACCCCACTACCTTTGTTGCTTCTTGACTTATAACTAGATACAAATCCATAGGTCATTAGTCGGGAGACTCAGTTGCAATTCAAGCCTGAAAGGTAGTATGCTGGAAAATTCCCTATTGCTCAAGGGAGATAAATCTTGTGTTCTACTCAGAACTTCAACTGATTAGCCTCCACCAGACCAAAAAAAAAAAAACCAAACAAGAATGGAGAGTCATCTTCTTTTCTCAGAGTCCACCAATTTATATGTTAGTCTTATCCAAAAACATACTCACAAAAATCCAAAGCACCATGGCTCAACTAAGTCGACAAATAAAATTGACCATCACAAATCCATACCCTGTCAACTCAGCACTCATATGTGTCTCCTTAAATCAGACTTAATCTCCAAATAAAGACAATAGCATGGTCATAATTCTGCCTAACATGATACAACTATCCTGCATACAACCAAAAACACTAACCCCTTCCCCAGAAGAGAATGTAAAGTTTTGGGGTGATTACTTTTCTTCTTGATATCCTATAACTTAAATAATATGATTTAAAGTTAACAATACTTAAACTCTATGATATAGTGTATTTACAATGAATAAGTATACAATACTCATTTCTGTGTCTGGTTTCTATGACTACATTTCTGTAGCTGGTCATGTGATTATAGCTGGTATTTATTTTATTTTTATTTTATTTATTTATTTATTTATTTATTTATTTGAGTTGGAGTCTCACTCAGTTGCCCAGACTGGAGTGCAGTGGCTGCTCCCGGCCACCGCAGCCTCGCCTGCTGGGCTCCGGCGATCCTTCCGCCTCAGCCTTCCGAGTAGCCGGAGTTACAGGCATGCGCTACCATGCCCAGCTGATTTTTTGATTTAT
>NW_007246067.1:6428-31196 GCF_000164805.1 Carlito syrichta
CTCAGGCAATCCACTCACCTCAGCCTCCCAAAAGCACGGGATTACAGGCTGAGCCACCGAGTCCGGCTATAGCTGGTATATATAACTACGTTCATCTACTACCCATGATATACCACCTTCACCCTCAGCAAGCACCTCGGTTGGTCATGGTTCTTTACCTGTGAGGAGACCCAAAACGTCATTGTTGAAGGGTCTGGGCTAGTCATAGTACTGCTTGATTTGGTTGTTCTAGTTTCCCACTGACCTTAATCACAGGGCATGGTCATACTAAGAGATATCATAAGGGATCCAGTATTCCATAATCCTCTTCCTCATCCCCATTATGAAGTAGTGGTCTAATTTTCCTTTAGTAGTCAATACTTTTAAAAAGAACTAGTGCCTGTCCCCACCACTGACAATTAATGCCCTGTCTTTAGTGATGGACCTGTGTAACTAAGGCTTGAAATTCTCTGGCTGTAGTGTGCATCCTGGTTGAGATTCTTTTACCTGGCAGGAGAGGCAGAATGGGAAACAAGTGGGGGAACACAAAGTAGCTAAGGATGAAAAGAAGGAAGGATGGTCTTGCCATCCCTGTCATTGATGCTCGGTACACATCGCTACATGGGCCAGGATGAGGAAGGCCATAGTGGGAAAGAAGACAGCATTGCAAAATTTAGCAGAGGGAATAAAAATTCCCATCAAAAATGTAATCTGGACCATAATGCCTTGATAAATTTAAAATATAGATTAATTTGCAAAAGAGGAATACTAACTGTTCTTGAGGTAAGAGGGAAAAGGACAGTTACTAGGTTCATGGTTGAGACGAGAGCCTATATCAGCCCAATATTTAAGCCAGGATGCCTGGAAGCTGCATTTTTTCAGATACAAGAAGGAGTAAATAACTGGCCCAAGTACTGAATTTCTTCCTCACAACTGAGAAGGCTTCAACTCTGTTGGTTTTGGTTGGTGCATCTACTCCATGAGAGGTCCTTCAAGTCCAGAAATGCCACCAGAGTGCCCAACAGAAGAGAGTGTTGGGAAGAGGGGCCTCCTTAACCACTGGGAGAACTGCTCTGGTGGAATGTTATTGGTTGAGTTAAGCATATAAATCTGATGCTGGCTTTATTTGCTATTATGATTATGATTATGATTATTTTGTACAGATGGGATCTCACAATGTTGTCCAGACTGATCAACATGGGCTCAAACAATCTTCCTGCCTCGGCCTCCCAACGTGTTGGGATTACAGGTGTGAGCCATGGTGCCCAGCCCTGGTTTTGTTTGCTTTCAGAAGTACGGTTTATTTCTATTATGAAGTGAACATGTAATAAAATTTTAGGAAATACAGAACATTAAGAAATGAAGTAAATTCTCATAAAGTCTTGACATGTAAGGATATTTAGTAATATACAATTTTCTATTCTTTTTCCACCTAACATTATAAGAGGATCACTTTTCTGTATTGTTATTTAAAACTCTTCATTTTCATTACATTTGCTTGTTTCAAGTTAGCCATTGTGTGACTAAGCTGTTGCATGACAATAATTTCCATATTCCTGGGACTTTGAGATTGTTTCTAATTGCATCCTAACAAAAATAAGCAACCATCTTCACTTGGACAAGATATTTTTAGTTCCCAAAAGCAGATTCACTGAATCAAAGTAAACATTACTTGACATATATATATTATAAAATTGCTTTTCCAAATTATGGTCCCATTCGATTTTAGTCTCATGCAGCAGGTTGTAAGTTCACGGTGTAAGCACAAAGGGGCGCTATTGAAGGAGGACTGTAATAAAGGGCAATAGATTGTCCTCAACAAGTTACACTACAAAACCAACTCAGTCAAAACCAACCCGGGTAACTTGGCAAGACCTCATCTCTACAATAAATCAAAAATTAGCCGGGCATGGTAGCGTGTGCCTGTAGTTCCAGCTACTTGGAAGGCTGAGGTTGAAAGATTACCTGAGTCCAGCAGGTCTAAGCTGCAGTGGGCCAGATCAGGGTTAGAGCTTGGGGTTAGAGCAGAGCCTTTCTGTTTTGCAACGTTAAGACAGGCTTGAAGGGCAGTTAGAGCAGGTCCTTCCTGTTTCATAATGTTAAGACAGGCATAAGGGGCAGTTTCCTGTAGCTGCGGGAGGGGGTGGGAAAGGGTGAGTAGGATTATAGCTCCCTTACCGGAATAATGGCGATCTCCTCACACATGGGCTTGTTCATGTGGAAGTCGTTGCCCAGGCGTACGTAGTACTTCTCAGTGATGACCCAGGCTGCCTTCTTCATGGTTTGGTTTTTGGTTTTTTTTGGAGTTGAAGTCTCACTCTGTCGCCCAGACTGGAATGCAGTGGCCGCTCCGGGCCACCGCACCCTCGACCTGCTGGGCTCCGGCGATCCTTCCGCCTCAGCCTTCCAAGTAGCCGGAACTACAGGAATAAGCTACCACGCCCGACTGATTATTTATTTATTTATTTATTTATTTATTTATTTATTGTAGAAATGAGGTCTCGCCTGCCCAGGCGGGTCTCGAACCCGCGGGCTCAGGCAATCCACTCACCTCAGCCTCCCAAAGGTGCGGGATTACAGGCTGAGCCACCGAGCCCGGCTCATGGTTTGATTTTAACACAGCCCATGTTGGCGGATCCTTGGTAAAAGAGCAAGCACAGATGTTCCAAGCATATACAACAGAGATGCCCGACCAGTAGTCAAAAGGGTCCCCATCTGTCCCAAGCCGCAGTTTGAGATGAAACTTTCTTTGGTCACTACACAGCTCTTTGAGCTGTCAAAGCTTTAGATGAATGCAAAACTGCCCAGTGTGACCTGACTACAAAGGCAGTTTGAATGTGGGCACCTCTGCTATGTTTAACATAGGGCATGGCTGTCTTCTTTATGTGCCTTTGACAGATTTTTACAGGGTTAGTGGCTGAGAGAGCCAACCCCAAGTGTCTAGCCATCATTCTTGTCCTTGGATCCCTCACCTGTCCCCATGGTCACTGGGTCCTACTTGCTGGCTACATCAGAGAAGAGTCAAAACTCCCCCAAGTAGGTCTGATAAAGAGGGCCTAGATCATCATGAGGCTACAGGACATCCAGTCATCCCTGATGACCTGCTAGGACAGATAGTAGGAGTTCTCTCCTTCCTCTGCCCATATCTCTGAGAACTTACTGCTGTCAGGACTAGAAAGCTGGTATATCCATGTTAGTCTATATTAATCTATATATCTAAATAATTAATATTATTCATGGTAATATAGATGACATCGCTGGTGAAGACAAGGATTAACATATCATGGCTAAGTGTTTCATTTGCTAAGATGTTACTTTAAACACATATATACCAAAAAAACCTCAAAACACAAGAAATAATAAAAAAGATCAATCTTCAGAGAAAATTGAAGTCCATCATTATCATCATTATAGTAGAATATTTCTTTCTTTCTTTTTTTCTTTTGAGTTGGAGTCTCACTTTGTTGCCCAGGCTGGAGTGCAGCGGCATGCTCACGGCCACTCCAGTGATCCTTCTGCCTCAGCCTTCCAAGTAGCTGGAACTACAGGTACAAGCCACCATGTCCAGCTAATTTTTTTATTTATTGTAGAGACAAGTTCTCACCATGTTGGTCAGGCTGGTCTCAAACCCCTGAGCTCAGGCAATCCTCTTGCCTCCGCCTCCCAAAGTGCTGGGATTACAGGCTGAGCCACTGAGCCCGGCCCTGGCTAAATTTTTATCCACTCACCTCTGCCTCCCAAAATGCTGGGATTACAGGCTGAGCCACCAAGCCCAGAATATTTCAATATAGCTTTTCTTGTTTTTAAATGACCTATTAGACAAGGGAAAAAATCATCAAGGATATAGGAGGTCTGTAAAACTCAATGAACAAACTTGGCTAATGAATTCAAGGGGGTACCCCCCAAAAATGGAGTTATCTTTTGAAGGGTGGGTCACTTGCAGGACACTGGTAATTTGTTCCTCTGGATCAAGTGGTCAACCAAGGTTTTTACCTGTACATTTTGAGAAGGCTGTGTCACAATTTGTGGAAGAAGCATCCCACGTTGTGGCAAACAGGTGACTGGTTCTTCTGCCATGACAATGCATCTACCCACCCCATGCTGAGTGTTCAGCAGTTTTTGACCAAAAAGTCATCATTCCTGTGTCCCACTCTCCCTATTCATCTGATTTCTCCCTGAGCAACTTTTTTTTGGTTTATTTCCTGGGATTAAAAAAAAAATCTTCAAAGGGAAACATTTTGCCGATGTGGAAGAGGTGAAACAAAAAACAGCAGAAGCACTAAGAGACATCAAAATTGACGAGTTCAAAAACTGTTTTGAGAGGTGGAAAAAGCATCTCGATAGGTGTATCACATCAAACAGAGTACTTTGAAGTTGGCTGAAGTTTAAACATGTAAGAATAGATTCACAGCCGGGCTCAGTGGCTCAGCCTATAATCCTGCGCCTTTGGGAGGCTGAGGTGAATGGATTGCCTGAGCCCGTGGGATCGAGACCCGCCTGGGCAGGCGAGACCTCATCTCTACAATAAATTTAAAAAAAAAAAAATCAGCCAGGTGTGGTAGCGAGCACCTGTAGTTCTGGCTACTCAGAAGGCTGAAGCAGAAGGATCGCTGGAGCCCAGCAGGTCGAGGCTGCGGTGGCCGGGAGCAGCCACTGCACTCCAGTCTGGGCAACGGTGAGACTCCAACTCAAAAAAAAAAAAAAAAAAGAATAAATTCACAATGTTTTATAAATAAATTTCATTTTTGGGAGGTCCTCTCTCATGTATATAGTTCAACATTAGAGCATATGCATATTTTCCCCTCAGAACACCTAGTATATTTCCAGTAATTGATCGGGAGCAATGCCTTAAGGATAATATCAATTAATTTCAAAAAATAAGGGTCATATAGACTGATGCATGCCTGCAAAAAATTAGGCTAGAAGTTAATAACAAATATTCTCAACTAAAACAATAAAAACTCATCAGTGAAGAAGTAGAAGAATGTACAATGGAATATTAGATCACCTTTGATGATGTAAGTCAGGGGTCTGCAAATATTTTAAGGTCTTGGGACAATACAGTCTCTGTCACCACCTACTCAACTCTACTCCTCTCATGCAAATGTAGCCATTCACAACATATGAAAAAATCAGGCATGGTTCTATTTTAATAAAACTTCATTTATAGACACTAAAAATTAAATTTTACACATCCCAAATATCTTTTGATTTTTTTTCAATCACTTAGAAATGCAAAAATCATTCTCAGCTTGTGGGCCATACAAAAACAGGGAGTAGGGTAGATTTGGACCACAGACCAGTGTTTTCTGACTACTGACAGATAAATCTTAGCACCATAATATTAGACTAAGGAGAGACCCAATAGATTATATGCAAAATGATATTTTTTTCTGTAAGTTAAAGTGAAAAAGAATTCAAATTAAAAAAAAATTATACACACACACAGATTTTTGTGTCTTATTTTTTAATTATGCATCTATTCTGTGATGTGAACACAGATTTATATGCATATATATATATATATATATACACACAATACACACATATATTTATACACACACACTCTAGGAATTACATCACATGAAGAGAAAAAAGAAACAATGACTTTAGTACTGACGATAGTGGTGTGGGTGATTCTTACATTATTAAAAAATGACTGTAGAAAAATTAGCCATGCATGAGCCATCAGTGAGAGTGTGATGGAAGAAAGACTGTGATTCATTCAATTCAGAGCACCTGAGGCCCACTGAAATTAGAAAAGTAAGAATTAAGTAGACATAGGAAAAGGGCTGTATGTGAAGAACTAGAAAAAATGGACTTGTTAGAGTGAATTGCGTGTGCAAATGCCCTGAGGAAGGATTTGGGGAACTTAAAGAAGGCCCGTGGTTTGCAAGTAGAGTGATGTGAGCAGGTACACCTGCCAACCATCACTCTGGCTGCAGGAGGGAGCTGGTCCCAGGAGTACAGAAGTAGGTGCAGGTGAGCAGGTTGATGAGGTCATAGGCTCAGGGTTTCCTTATTTCTGGCAATTCCTGTAGCCTTAAGTATTCACTAGATGTTAATGAGGCTTTGCTCCGGATTCCCCTGACTCTGAGGGGAGACATGACCTTCACTAGACCCAGGGGTTGGAATTGGTGGGCATGGGGAGCAAATGGTACAGGGTAGGTCAATGCTAGTTTTGTCTTTCCCCATCAGCAGTGGTGGGGACCAGCTCTCAGTGACTTAGGGGCAGGCCACCCCACTTACATATATGCTAATTTTCATCCAACAGCTAAATAGTCTAACCACCCCAGGAAGCCCAAGGAACACATTTCCTTCCTATTCATATATGTGGACTTAGTGCAAAATCTTCACTCTTCCACTGTTGTCCTAAAGGCCCTGAGCCCTCCTCCCTGGCCTGTTCTCTCTACACAGGAGCACCACATGCCCCAAGAATTAAAGCCTCTGGTGTGTTGGAGTTACCCCCAGATAGTTTCTTCTCTGATCCCCAAATTTCTCTCCAGCTAATGAGGGAGTGGAGGGAAAGTATTTTGTTCATTCTATTATAAGGGCGAGTTCTTTTTTCTGAGATCTTTGAACTCAGTGGAGGATGGGAAGGGACTAGGGAGGATGCTGAACCACCTGGGAGACTCAGAATACTGATGCATGTAAGCAGTATTGAAAACAAGGGAAAGAAAAGCTCACCACAACTCAGTGGCACTCTGCCTGGAAACCCAGTGATACGCCTTGTCTTTTAATTACTTCCAACGAGTCAGTTAAGATGGAAGTTGGCTGATTGGCAATACTGTTCATTAGTCACCAAAACTCATCAACATTGGGGTCTGGGGACTTGGTGAAGACCTCAGTGGACCCTTTCCTAAGGAGACTACATGCCATGGGGAAGAGGCTATGATGAAGACTGGCAGGGGTAGCAGGGAATGTTCAAAACCAAATGCCTGGATGGCACCTGAATCAAGTCCTGGAAGGTTAAGAAAGTGGTATGAGCTGATTGACAGGTTCAGGGAAAGGAGTTTTCTGGCACACTCTCCTCCAATCCCGATGCAGACAGACGCTGTGGTCCTCGAGTACAGGGAGAGGAGGTGCTGGGAAGCCAGGTCTCTGGGTTCCTCTCCTCTTATAGGAGGAGATTGAGGAGGATCTGAGTCTCTAACTCACCTCTTTTTAAAAAATAACTTTATTTCATTATAGAGATGTGGGGTGCAAGTCAGGATTAGGTACATAAGTAGTCTGTGTGCAGGTGAAGATTGGGCCTCCAACTGGTCCTCGCTGGTTTGTGACCATGTACCCATTGTATTGTTATGTGCCCACCCCCACACCCAGCAGTGTTCTACAACTGCCGACACCGCCTTTGTATTATTGTGATTAATGTTCAGGTCCCATTTATGAGTGAGACCATGTGGTATTTGGTTTTTTGTTTCTGTGATAGATCACTGAGTATGATCCATCTAATGTATCGTGAAGACCATGATTTTGTCCTTCTTATTTTTTTTTTTTTGAGCTGGAGTCTCACTCTATTGCCCAGACTGGAGTGCAGTGGCCGCTCCCGGCCACCACAGCCTCGACCTGCTGGGCTCCAGCGATCCTTCCGTCTCAGCCTTCCAAATAGCTGGAACTACAGGTGCGCGCTACCACACCCAGCTAATTTTTTTTTTTTTAATTTATTGTAGAGATGAGGTCTTGCCAAGTTGCCCAGGCGGGTCTCGAACCCGCAGGCTCAAGCAATCCACTCACCTCGGTCTCCCAAAGGTGCGGGATTACAGGCTGAGCCACCGAGCACGGCCGATTTTGTCCTTCTTTATGGTTGTATAATACTCCATTGTATATATACACACCACATTCTCTTTTTTTTTTTTTTTTTTATTGAGTTGGAGTCTCACTCTGTCGCCCAGACTGGAGTGCAGTGGTACGCTCCCGGCCACTGCAGCCTCAACCTGCTGGGCTCCAGTGATCCTTCCACCTCAGCCTTCCAAGTAGCCGGAACTACAGGCACGCACTACCACGCCCAGCTAATTTTTGATTTATTATAGAGATGAAGTCTCACCAAGTTGCCCAGGTGGATCACGAACCCACGGGATCAGGCAATTCACTCACCTCAGCCTCCCAAGGCGTGTGATTATAGGCTGAGCCACCAAGCCCGGCTATGTACCACATTTTCTTTATCCAGTCCACTTTCGATTGTTGGCAGTAGGATTGGCTCCATGTTTTTTCTATTGTGAATAATGTGGCAGTAAATATGTGTGTGTGGATGTCTTTTTTGTAGAACAATTAATGTTTCTCTGGGTATATTCTCAAAAGGGGGATTGCTGAATCATATGGAAGATCAATTTCTAGTTCTTTTAGAATCACCACACTATTTTCCATTGAGGTTGAGCTAACGTAAAACCTCAAACCTCAATCTAACCCTCTTCTTTTTTTTTTTTTTTGAGTTGGAGTCTCACTCTTGTCACGCAGGCTGGAGTACAGTAGGACACTTATGGCCACCACAGCCTCGGTCTGCTTGATTTAGGCAATCCTTCTGCCTCAGCCTTCAAAATAGCTGTAACTACAGATGCATGCCACCACATGCAGCTAGTTTGTGTGTGTGTGTGTGTGTGTGATTTATTGTAGAGATGAGTTCTCACCAAGTTGCCCAGACTGGTCTCAAAACCCTGGGCTCAGGCAAGCCTCTTGCCTCAGCCTCCCAAAGTGCTGGGATTACAGGCTGAGCCACCACGCCCAGCCCTAACTCTCCTCTTTAAAAAACTACGTGTCTCTTTGCCCTGGGAAGCAGCACAATTGAGGAAGGTTCCTTGGAAGAGTTCTGCAGTGAGACTGCCTGGGGAAGGGTGTGTCTTCCCTGGCGTGGGAGCCCACATCATGCCGCTCCAGTCCACGTAGGATGCTGACAGGGGCGACAATACAGGTGGTCAAGGCCTGAGATGGGGAGGAGCTGTGTGCTTGAGATTAACACCTAGCCCTCTCATTTTATGACTCTCCTTGCTCAATCCGCTGATTGCAGAGAGAGAACTATTTTATTACCTGCCACGGGAATCTCAGGTTCCAATTTATACCAAGATAAAGAAATATCAAGCTGATCCAGTTTTATTCTTTTAATTAGATTATGATCCCTATCAAGATGGTTCAGTTCATAGCAGTTCTCCCTTGGCCCCCATGAAGCCTGCTCCCACAGCCCTGCCTCTTGGGGATACTCCGCCACGGGATAAGCCCAAGTCCAGATATGAGCCCAGTCCCCAAGCCCTGGCCTACCCTCCCTGGATCCCACTCAGAACCTCTTTCTTAAGCATTGCCCCAAGCACCTTTCATGTTCCTAGACAAATTACTGTCAACGTCTGCTCCCTTCTTTCTAATCTTTTCTAGATGTCTCACCTCTGGTCAATTCCAGTAATGGTTCAGTTCACCTCAATTCCTTCTGTCTGATTTTGTTTCTTCTAAAGTTTCCTTTTATCTTCACTACTCACACTCCCATGAGTTCACAGCATGGGCCTCTAACATCTGATGAGGATTTAGATGCTGCGTGACATGGTATGAGTGTGCTAAAGAGGAGTGTCATCAGTTGCGGGTCTCTGCTTGACTCCCAACCCCATTCTGAAGGCAACTGCTCCTGCTCCCTGCCCCAGGCCTCTTCCCCAGGAAGCATCCCTGGGTGGTTCTGTGGCCTGTTCACTTAATTAATTCCAGGCAATCCTCCCTCTTTCGCATGGGCACTTGACCTCAGAGTGGTCAACCTGAGAAAGAGCTGACCCAAAAGACTGAGGGAACAACACAATCCAGACCTCTTTCATAGACAGTGTGATTGGATGTACAGTCAAGTCTCATCATCTGAGGTCCTTATGTTCTATAAAGTTGCCGAGAGTCACTGCGTTAGCCAATACTGAACTGTTGCTCCTGGGGAAATGCAAGGATACTTTCCTGCAAGCCTCTGGCAGCAACATTTTTGTCAGCCGATTAATACAAAACCTTGTCTTATGTGTGTTTCTCCTTAAAGACACCTTACCTAATATAAGAGGGTGCCAAAAATATATATACACATTTTAAGTATGGACAAAACTATATTGAAATGGTAGGACTCAATAAGAAGAATACAAGTCACGTTTGACTTTTGCAATTACAAGAGGAACTCAAAGTGGTTACCGTCAGCATCCAGACTCTTCTGATTATGACAAACATCTCTTAATATCACTTAAAATGTGTATATATGTTTTTTGACACCCCTGTATATAGTTTATTCATTAACATTGAGTCACGACCAGCAGCACTATAACTCACATATGAACGGAGATCATTTAACACACAAGTCTTTTCCCCTAAGGCACATCACAGCCTTCTTGGGCTTAGAAACACCAGACAGCACTGTAGTGCTACCCTCAGGGGCCGTTTTAAACAGCAAAATCACCAGTAAAAAGCAGAAAAATGCAAAGCAAAAACAAAAAGCCACAGCACTAAATAGACTGCAAAAGGACACAAGTTTACAGTGTGAGAACTGAAACAGGAAGGCAGAGTGTCATCTCACTCTACCTCAGCTGGGACACTCACGTCAGGCAACTCTTTTCCACTGCACACATCAGGCAGTGACTGAGCACATGCTACAAGTACTGACTTGAGGGGTACAAGTACATTTTGGCAAGTAGGAGAATTTTCAAATGTGGAATCCACAAATTGAGAATTTTGAAATGGACTGTAGCTGATTGCTTGGTTGGTTGGTTGTCTAGTTCATTGGTTAACAGCAGGAGGAAATGCAGGGAGAGCCTCAGAGAGATGGTGTTTCATATTTCTGGAGGTTGTGAGAGTCATGTGGGAGTCACAAAGCACTAGAAACCTTGTGAAACCCTGCTACATGACATCACCTGAGGAGCTTCTCTTCCTTGCAATCAAAAAGTCGATCAGTCACCATGTGTCTACCACATATGACTCATGTTTTGTCCCAAGCATTTTGATAAGTGATGATTTTTAAAGATCCTGCTGATTAGAATAGAACTTTCACTTGGAGTCAATAGACCTGGTTATGCCGCTTCTAGACAATGTGACTCCGAATTCTCTGACTCAGTTGTTTTTGTCTGAACAGTGGATACTTGTCCTCCAACTTCAGAGTGTTATTATGAGGGCCATATAAGGTAGGTCACATAGATGGAATGATCATCACAGTTGTCATCTGCTGACTCAGTTTGTCATTTTCTAGAGGAGGACTCCAGCACTCAGCAGGGGCAGTGATTTGCAAAGATGGCCAGTGGAGGACATTGCAGGGTGCCAGCACCTCCCTGTGGTGATCACCACCCTTGCAATGTCACACTTCCCCAAAGAGGACGTACTCCAGCAGTTTGGGCAAAGTTGTCCTGTCATTCCTGCCCAACAGAGGCAACTCAGTAAGACACTTAAGCTATTTTTTTTCCCTCTCAGGAAAAGAGTTAACTTGTTTTCCTGGATGAGTATAACTGATCAGGAGCAAGTGTTAGTGGCATGACTCTCTGTAGGGGCAGAAGAATCTTCAGGTTTATTCTCCCTCTGCAGCTGCAACTCGCCTGAAGAAGTTGAATCAAGCCTAGGACTAGAATAAACAGTCTGGGTTTGGAAGGAGCCATGAGAACAGCAAGAAGAAGCAGCACCACTTACAGCGTTTCCCAGGTAGCCATCACTGGAGGAGCCAGGCCCAGGATTTGACTTCTTTTCTCTGGCAGAGAAATCAGTGTTTTTTCACACTATGTCCCCCAAATCAGATCCCATGCAAAACAGTTTATATCAAACCCCTCTCACTTCTTGATAGCCTCTATCCTCTCCAGAGTACACTCTTTGGGACAGAAACATAAAAATAAAAACGGGTTCCCGGGGTGGGGAGCACCCATTTGATTTCATTTGATCATCCTCAATGTCTGAGTGCTGTTATCACCACTGTACAGATGAGGCTCAGAAGATGCACTCCATCTTCGGTCACGCTGCTTGGCAATGATGGGGTTAGGATGCCAACCTGCTTGTCAAAGCTGAGGTTTCCACAAAGCTTAAGCTTTTGCAGGACTCAGATATCCCTGAGGTGAGAGATGAGTGAATGTACACTGGTGGGTGATGGGGACTCCGTTGACAATGCCGTGGAATCCAGTGGGGGTGGAACATTCTTCTTGGCCACTGGCTGGGCAAGCTCATACTCATTCATTATTTCCCCCAGGAAGCCCTGCCAAGCTCCAGATCATGGCCCCACTGCCCTGTGAGGCACTCCAGTTTCCCATACTTTGCAAGAGTTCTCGCCTAAGCATACTGTTTGCTTGTTCTTCTGTGTGGCCCGTTAGGTCAGACCCCATATCTGCCACGTGTGCTCCTGGGTGCACCCAGCACCCAGTACACTGCTCAGGATAGAGTAACCACCCCATGAATACTTGTTGAGTGCACATCCACTCTGGCTAACCTATCTATCTCACACGTGAATTGTGCCAATAACAGAAAACGAATAAGCCTTTCCATGGCGACCCATGCTGTACCCATTCCATCCCAGCTCTTTGTACTCCAGAAGCTCCTTGAATACTCTGTGATCCTTACACCACAGGGCCTTTGCACACACAGGTCCCACTAACCGCACTGCTGCTCTTTCGCCTGCTCTCAGCTCAGTCCTGGTTCCCACTCCTGGAGCATGCATGCCTCTCTCATACCATTCAACACGAGGTTCATGTCTGCCTGCCTGTGTTACCCTGCGAAGGCAGCTGTGGGCCTGTTTGTTTGTTTGTATCTGCAGCATCCAACAAGTGGCTGGCACAGAGCAGAAGCTCGGTACACTGTACGTGAACAATGAAGTGACATTTCCATCAAGGCCTGTGCAGGGCAGAGTATTCTAGGCAGGGGAATTGTTGGAGCAAAACCCTGAGGAAAGAGATATGATGCTGCATGTACAACTGAGTGTCACCCACTGTGACCAAGCAAAAGGATAAGGGGACAGGGATGCTTGGCGAGGCTGTGGAGAGGTAGGCAGGGTTTTGCAGGATAAGACATGGTAAGACCTTTCAAGACATGGTAAGACCTTTCAAGACCTTTGACTTGATCTGGGAATGGGAATGGGAAGCCACCAAGGCATTTCAGCAGGGCGGTAATTCTCCCATTCTGCACAGATCCCTACTAATCCACATCACCATATACCACCACATTGGGCAAGTTGGCCTTTGTCGCAGAGTTCTGCACTGTGCATGCAAACAGCGTTATTGTGTTTAGTTGAGTGCATTGTTCCAATCTTCTAGGTATTTTAGCACCTTCATGTGCTTCCAGCTTGGCATCATCAGCAACTTGAGGTGGTAGAAGGCCCTCATATCAAAAGATATCAGAGAAAGCAAAGGTAGTGCAGTTGTCCAGGTCCTTCTGCCACACATCCCAGCTCCTGCAGTACTGGGAATTTCAACCTTCCGTGTCTGGGACTATGACCCTATCTCTTACAGACTACAATTTCCCAGCCACATGCCCCCCATATACTACAGCTTTATGGATATGTCCTTTTATTTTACTTTTTAAATTTCCTTTTTTGTTCTTTTCACCCTCCCTAATTCCAGTTTTATGGAGCATTTCAGGATTAGTACATTTGATAAAGGAGGAGGGAGAAAAGAGGTTTTTTTGTGCACTTTACTGAAAGTATATAAACTGGATTTCTTTCTTTCCAGAGGAAAGTATTTTGTTTTCTTCCTGCTATCTGATATGTTTCAATAAATGGAATGTCTGTCTTTGTTTGCAGGTATTCTAAAAATTGTCAGAAACCCAGGAGTTGATAAGGAAGGAAAAACTCCAGTTGCTATTCTTTGAGGTCACAGTATCCTTCTGGTCCACAGCAATTGTCACCAGGAAACAGGACGCCTCTGCCCCCGACCTTGGCTGCCCCAGTGTGAATCGTACGGGTAGCTTTTTTTTCTGGATTGTGTTTGAGGTGCTTTGGGGGCTTGTTTGTTTCTGTTTTTTTGCTTTTGGTATATGATTCCCTGTACAAAAATTATTCCAAAATCACCATTTTTACCTTCATCCATTATGAATAAGGTGATATATTTCAAACATCCAGAATTCAGTTCTTGAAAATTGTTTTCCTAAATTTGTGGATTAAAAAAAATCAAAGCAAGGTGTTGTTCCACGTTTAGAAATATTTAATTTATATTTGTCAGAAAACCAACACAAAGAGGGGAAGAAGGAGGGAAAGAAAAACAAAGTGGAAAAATCATTATGCCTTGTCTATAGTTTAAGTTCCAATCTTGAAAAATTATGTTAAAAAGTATAAATTTAGACTGGGCATGGTGACTCACATCTGTAATCTCAGTGCTATGAGAGACCAAGGTTGGAGAATCACTTGAGACCAGGAGTTCGATACCAGCCTGGTCAAAAAAGCAAGACCCTGCTTCTACAAAAATTAAATTAAATTAAATTAATCAGGCATGATGTATGCCTTTAGTCCCAGCTACTCAATAGGCTGAGGTAGGAGGATTGCTTAAGCCCGGGAGCTCAAGAAAAGCCTGGTCAACATAGCAAGACCCTATTTCTGCAAAAATAAAAGAAAATAACATTAGCCAGGTGTGGTGCATGTCTGCAGTCCTAGCTACTCAAGAGGTTGAGGTAGGAAGATCCTTTGGACTCAGAAGTTTGTGGCAGCACTGAATTATGATCACATCTCTGCACACCTGTCTGGGTGACAGAGCAAGACTACATCTCTAAGAAATTATATAAATACATAAATACAATAAAAAATTATAGATTTCTTTATCAAAATGAGACTACAAGAAAATCAATGCCTGATCCAACATTTTAAAAAAGAAAAGGAAAGGAAAACGAGGGAGAGGATGGTGCTGAAGACAGAGACATGTGGCCTCCGCTAAAGCTCAGGCATTCTCTCCAGGGTCACACTGATCCCCTGAAGTGCCTCAGCATCCATGATCTGCCCTCATTTCTACAGCTTGCCTACAAAGGAACAGAGACAGCACTGGTGAAAAGTTTTGCTGAAATCCAGAGGTATCACACCCGAGGTACCCCATGAGTCTTCCATAATGCCAATTTCAGAACAGAGAGAAGCCAAATCTATGCCAACTGCTTAATTAGTCAACCCACTCCCCTTATCAGATGCTTAAACAAACAACTCCTTTTAAGATC
This sequence comes from Carlito syrichta, assembly GCF_000164805.1. Classification (NCBI taxonomy): domain Eukaryota; kingdom Metazoa; phylum Chordata; class Mammalia; order Primates; family Tarsiidae; genus Carlito; species Carlito syrichta. Next base: position 21,501 of record NW_007246067.1, read on the forward strand.
TTATCAAGGGCAGGTTTGAAGTTCACTGCCTATCGTTATGGGAACAGATTTCCCTTTTCTGAGAGCCCATCTTCAGCATTCATGAATTTGAGCAAAGCCTGGTACTGGCTGCCTGGCATGGACCTTTATGAAACTGGAGCCTGTGATATCACTTCAGGACTTTAGCAGAGACACAGGCATCTGAAAGCAAAAAAAATCTTCACTTGGAAGAAAAATTCTTCCTGAAACATTTTTCAAAGGCAAGGAAACTGCTAGAATTGTTTTTAGATTTAGGGTTTAGATGTGGTCTGTGAAGCCTGCTCAACCAACGGTGGTAACTTGAAGCTAGTGTTTCCCAGGGTAAGTGCTACAGGCCCCAACGTGGGCAGTCCCTCCCTCCAGGTTCTAGAGAGTTGTCTATGAGTACCACAAGGAGACCCTCGGGCCAGAGTTGGTTCCAAGTTGCTCATTAATAACCAGTCCATGGGAAAGCAAATCGGACTCTCTTACTGCTCAATCCCAGCTTCCAGCCCTTACCTCAGGGCGGGGACCTGCCCAGGGACTGGGAATCTGATTCTGTTACCATCTCACTGATTAAATCCAGGTGCTCTGTTTATTTTGGCATACAAAAAAACTTACCAAGAGCTCAAAACTTGCATTTACAGGCAGGAAACGTTACCCCAGGGACACGCATGTCTGAAACCTAAAGACTAGGACAGACCTCTTCTCATCCAGGGTCTGTTTCTTCCAAGCTGGGCCCAGATCTGTGCCCCTCCGGCAGCTCTAGGCTCCCCAGCTATAAATTACGCATTTTAAGTGTTCTTAGTCTGGCCTTACTCCCCCCATTTAAAAGTAGATGGTTTAAGCTTGACCCCAGTCATGCTATCTCAAAAGAGACAATTCTTGTAAACTGGCGGTTAAAACCTCCCTGGAAATGTATTCTTAATGCACAGCAAGAATAAGGGTGGTGTAGGGGTAGCTAAAGAGAGACGCTGAGGGAGGCAAGGAAGATCTGGAGGGCAGTAACAGCCTCATTAAACCTGAGCACATTTCAGTGCTTATTGAGACATAGGGATAGGAAGGAGAATTTGTGGAGGGGTTTTCTGAGACCTTAAAGTGATCCTCTCTCCCCTTCCCAATCCCTCCCTCATGCTCTTGCTCATCACAGTCCTATCTCCTCACTTTCTATCTCTCTCTCTCTCCTCTTCAATAGCTCTGAGATTTAAAAACAAAAATCAAACAATTTTTTTTCTGACTTGTGAGGAGCCACTGACCCTTCTGTATTTGGCAATATGCACCAAGAAGAACATGTAACATCCCATTGTCTCTTTCAGTAGCCGGTGCAAGGAAGACCCTCAAAAACTCGGAATTTATTTATGAAAACTGTGTATTTATTCTCATATGTTTAAACTTCAGTCACCTTCAAAGTACTCTCTTTTTGATGCAATACACCTATCAAAATGCTTTATCCACTGCTCAATTTTGATGCCTTTTAGTGCTTCTGCTGTTTTTTTGTTCCTCCTATTCCACACTGGCAAAAATATTTCCTTTGAGGATTTTTTCATCTGGGGAAACAACAAAAAAAAAGTAGTGCCAGGCGAGATAAAGTGAATAGGGAGGGAGGAGCATGGGGGCTGTGCTGTTTTTTGGTCAAAAACTACTGAACAGATGCACCCATAAATCACCCATCATGAAAAATAACTCTGAAGCTAAACGTAGCCTCTCACACCAATGCTAGTTGTTACACTGATGCCAATGGGTTCCTGGAACACTTACCCAGTGGGGGAAGGGAAGCCTGTACTACAAGGCACCCACCCTCTAAAAGATAATTCCTGCATTTTTTGTGCCCTCCCCCTTATATCCTCTGTATATTAAGACATTAGGCACACGTAAAATACACAAAACAGAGTCCCAGGTCTCTCCAGCTTATATACACTGGAGATCACTCAATGTTGGCAACCAGCATTCCCCTGTGTACCCAGCAAGCTATACAAGGTGGGTCGAAGTGCTTCTGGTGGGCTTCAACCTCCTTGGTACAATGTAAGAGCCAAGGACTGGGTGGCCTCTCATATCCTTCCTGCTCCAGAGAGGCAGCTGCCATGTCCACCTCTGCTCAGAGAGGTTACATGCCTCTGGAGGCTTCAATTTCAGTTCTTCCTATAACCTACCAAAGAAAGTAAAGGCTAGAAAAAAGATTAGTAGGAAATAGGCTGAAATATAATGGTGATGTGCCAGTTCAGAGGCTTTGATCCTAAGCCCTGGCCATCTACTTTAACAACTTAAGCAAGAAAGAGAGTTGGCTGGAATGAATCCAAAGAAAGAAAAAAATTGCTGATCAGCAGGACTTTTGGAAGGACGACACAAGGGCAGACCTGGAGAATTTCAGGAGATGGAACTGTGAAGAGTCCCACTGTACTGCCGACACCAGAATGACTCATCTCTGGCTGACTTTTATTCTTCATATCATCACCGTAGATTCTAACTCCTGACAGGAAAAAAAATTTTTTTGGTCCGTTTGAATCATGTACCTACTCCTTTGCCTATAGGGGCAAGGTGCAGCAACTGACAGCCCAACCAGGACCACGGGGAGAGTGGAAAGGTCCCCAAAGGAAGGAAGGCTGTGTAGACAGAATTAATGCATGTCCCTGGAAGTGGGCACCTCTGGGTTGTCATGTGTTTTCCCCACTTCTGATGCTTTTCTGTGATATCCAATTGTTTTAGACATTAAACTCCCACAGTTTTTGCAATTTCATGTGTCTATTTGAATGTGTATACACACACACACATATACACATACACTTGAGAATGTCAACACTGAACTCTCTAACCTCTCAGTGTGAATTCATTTTAATCAGAGGCTGTTTCCTAAGGAAGAGGGCTTCTGTCCAGCACTAGGATGCTGAGTGTCCTGGGAGTGGAGAGAGGGTAGCATCCTCCAGGTGATAGGTGGTTCTCAATCAATTTTGTTCAATAAAAATGGGATGAGGGAAGCTACACAAAGCTAACTACTTCCCATCCTCTATCAGGCTGCAGTGACCCTGGGGATTTGATAACACCCCATACCCCAATTCTATTGATCTTAAGAGGAACAGCTAGTAGATTAATAGATTTATTCTGAGAAGAATTTTCCGATCTTTACCTTGTGGTTGCAAATAAAGTAGATCTAAATCTCTTCCTCACTCCACATCACTGTCCACCCCTCAAGCCAAAAGACAGACTTACCTTTGCAGGACTGGCCTGTTGAAAGCTCACTTGGTTGAACATGATCTGAGCACACCCCTGTCTTTTGACGACCACTAACTCTCTAACTCATTTAAGATTATTTAGCAGGGGAGCCCTTTCCTCTGCCCTAGATTAAATCTCAGCAAGTCAATGACTTGTCTTTTTGTACTTTTAGCCTGGAGATAGTCCTGTATTCACTGTGAGTCATAGAGCATGTTCTCAGTTGGGAAATTAAGTGTCCTACCCAAAGTACTAACCTACACCTCATTCTGGTTCTACTCCTTTGGAAGGGGGTGGCCACTTTTGTTCTCTTTCTCTGCCCATTTCCTTTCTATTCCCTCACTGCTGTTTGGAGCCTGCCAGGGTTTGAAGGAGGCAGGTGGGGCAAGTCTAAGGAGGGAGGCATGGGATAGGACAGTTCTCTCCTGGGTGAATGCATAGTACTTTCCTAAGGCAGCTGGTGAAAGTAGACTCTCTGATGGGCATCTCTGCAGGCTCTTTGGGGAGTCTCATGCTGGGATCCCACTACTCAGATGTGAGTGTGGCTCTTCCTTCGCAGGCTGGTCTGCCCACCAAGCCCACCTTTGGCAGGCCACATGACACCTGGGAGGTCCTCGTAGACAGCACTCAAAGCAGGTCCTCTGCTTCTCTATCCTGTACAGACCATCTAAAGTACTAGCTGCAAGCTGAGCCCCTAGCATGGAGATCCCCAACTGCAGGGAACACAACCCCACTTCTGTGGGCTGTCCTGCTAAGGAAGTCCTCTCCCCCCTCTTCTTATCCTGTCTCTTTCATGTTGTGTGAAGGCGGCAGCACCAACAAACCCCGACCATTCAAGGCCAGGGTGGGGCCCCCACAAACGGCAGCTGCGGAACTCCCCTCATGACTGACTCTCTCCACTCTCATGCTCGTGGCCCCTCTGTATCCTCATCCTGGGGAAGGGGCTTAAGAGTCAGTGTTCTTGGGTCACCATTGTGGTGGTCAATGGGACGTCTGGGTCAAAGCATCAATGTTAATATCCTACTGCATTCGTGTACTCACAGCTCTTATATATACTACCTATCACACTGAATCTGTACCACATTCTCATGGGGGTTTCAGCCCATTTCATGGATGAGAAAAGTGAGGTTCAGAAAGTGATGTAACTTGCCTGAAGTCACTCAGCAGGTACCTGAGAGAGGCCAGATTTGAACCCAAGCCCTTGCTTTCTCTTCCCTACATTGCATCAGGTTGGCCTCTGGAGAGGAGGCACCACATTCTGACCTGCTTTATGATATGTGAGTCCATCACTTCCTGGTAGAACAAAAATACCTTCCTTTAAGCACGTATTAAGCACTCGGAGAGGTGATGCTAGGAGACAAAAATGAGACATGCCTGAAGTCAGTCTGCAAGAGTCTCACATGCTTATTACAGAATTTAGACTATTTGAGTGTGTCCAGCTTTGAGTAAGCACAGAATTCACCATGACACAACAGCCCAATGAGGATAATGCCACTTTTGCTAGAATAAGATCCACCTAAAGTTTCCTTTAAACAGTGAAGTTCCCCAAGTCCAAAGTATCACTTCATAGAGGAAGGACTTCCTTCTGGGTGACTCCCTTCAGCTCCTCCTGCCCTGGACCTCATGCCCAGGGACTCTAAAAACAATGAGGCCACTTTGGAAAGAAACTGCTTCCCTGGTCCAGGAAGGCAGATTCAGGATGCACTAGAGACACGCTTCTGTGTAGAAAACCTCCACACAATGGCCTGAAATCTCGTTCCAGTCATTGGCATTTTTTTTTCCCTGAAGTTGAAAGTCTGACTAGTTTTGAGGAATTTGAACTTTACTTTTTCTCCAGGAAGGACTTGGCCAAGACAGAAATTTGATAGCCCAATTTGATAGCCCACATCAGGAAGCAGGGAGGAAGGACACAAAAGAGAGAGGAAGAGAGAAAGAGGATGGGAGGGAGAAAGCGGAAGGGGCTTCTGAAAGTGAAGCCTCCTGCTGCCTTGAAGATGTGGCTGCATGTTCCCACACCACCCACTTGCAGCCACACAGGCTCTCCTGACTCCTGGTGACCAGAGTCCTAGCACCTCACCTGCTCCCACCCCCAGTTCAGCCCATCTATGCAGACCTCATCTGCTCTAGGTTGCTAAGAAAGTCCAACCCCCTCACAGCAGGGCCACAGGAACAGTTGCTTTCCCTGAGAGTATTCTTCAGCCATCACTTCCTAAGGTGACACGACAATCCTTGAGGCTAGGAAGAAAATACATTGGGAAAAAGCAAGAAAGATCCTGCTTGCCTGAGTTCAAGAGGGCAGATTCATGGCCACCCTCAAGTTCAGTACAGACACTCAGGTGGAAGATTATGTCCTGATCTCTGATTATTCCCCACACTCCCCACCCCTCCAACCCTGCCTATCTGAGCACAGAGTAGACCATCTCCAAATACTTCTGGGAGGGTTCAATGACCCTATTTCCCACCCTGAAGCCTGTGGGCATCAGCCCAGCACCAGTACTTTCAGAGCTGTGGGACTGAGAGAATCCACCTGCCAAATCACAGACCCCAGGCAAGCTGGGAGGCCCACGCTTATTTGTATTTGTCCATCCTTGTCCTTCTGTGTGTCCTTAGCTCATTCCCTGTCTTGGCCATCAGATGGCACCACGGTTCCACAGGTTACCCAGGACAGTCAGCCAGGTTCTGGGAGGGAAGTTCACTACCCGCCACTGCTCATCCCAGGGTATATGCCACCTGCCACCAGGCCAGAGTCAGCTGCCCCCTAAAGGATCCTTCATGTGACTCTGTCCCACTGTGGGCTGGAGCCCAGCTGGCCCCACCATCTGCCTGGCACAGAGAGCACAGCGCCCTTCCGGGTGCTGAGAGTGATGGGGCAGTGGGGCAGTGGCTCAGTAGGGCTCCTGGTGGCACTCAGCTAGGGAGGTTCAGGACAGTGTGAGGGTATGGCTTCATCACTGATTAAGGAGCATTCCTGATTCTCCCAAGTCCAGTATCCTTTTCTCTCTGTCTGCTCTTACCCTCACTCGCCATTCTGAATTTGAGCAGAAGACTCAAACACCTGCTGAGTATTCCATAGTGAAGCTCACTAGACCTAGGGGAGGACCCCTTGAGGACCCTCTTCCCAGGAAGCTGCATTCTTCAAGTTCCGAAGTGGCTCCTTCTTAAAGCTACATTGATTAACAAGCCTTCTAGTAACTCTCAGCAAAGAGATGATCTTAAAAAGTATTTAGGCTGGGCGCAGTGACTCAAACCGTAATACCAGCACTTTGCGAGGCCAGGGTAAGAGGATTGCCTGAGCCCACGGATTCGAGACCAGCCTGGGCAACTTGGCAAAACCTCATCTCTACAATAAATCAAAAAATTAGCTGGACGTGATAGCATGTGCCTGTAGTTTCAGTTGCTTGGAAGGCTAAGGTGGAAAGATTGCCTGAGCCCAGCAGGTCGATGCTGGGGTAGCCGTGAGCATGCCACTGTACTCCGGCCTGGGCGACAGAGTGAGACTCCAACTCAAAAAAAAAAAAGTTACTAATATTTTAACTTAAAAACCACATAATTGGTCCAGTATAAATGAACTGCATCCAACAATCGCATGAAAATACACACAGCAGACAGGGTGTGATATTGTAAAATATTTGTTGTCGACCCGTTTCCTGGCATACAACCCCTAAAATCCTTAGAATCTCCAAAGTGATGTCTTTTTGTATGCTAATGATTGACTGGTGGCTGGCAGCCCCTAGGAACCTCCAGGGTTGGGGCTGGTCACTAGAAAGACCTAGACAGGGTTAGGGGGTGGGACTTCTAGCCTCACCCCCAACCTCAGGGGCTGAAGCTTAAGTTGCTCACCAATGGTCAATGGTTTAACCAGTTATGTCTATATAGTGAAACTCCCATAAAAATGTGTCAGGGTGGGGTTAGGAGAGATCTTGGATAGCTGAACAGGATGTTCCTGGAGGGTGAAACACAGAGAGGGTCCGTGAGCTCCTTCCGACATCTCATATGCCTCGCTCTATATAGCTCTTCACCTGTATTCTTTGTAATGTCCTTTATCATAAACCAGTAAATGTATTTCCCTGAGTTCTGTGACCTGCAAATTAATGGAATCTAAGAAGGGATCATGGGAACCCCAATCCATAGCTGGTTGATCAGAAGCACAGGCAAAAGAACCTGGGCTTGGGATTGGCATCAGAAGCGGGGGAGTTTTGTGGGACAGAGCCCTGACCTATGGGATCTGAGGCTATCTCCAGGCAGACAATGTCAGAACTGTATTGGCTTGGAGGATCCCCAGCTGTATCCACTGCAGAATTGCTTGCTTGCTTGCTGGTGGGGAGAAACCCCCTCACATGTGGTCACAGAAGTCTTCTGTGTTGACTGTTGTGGGGTGACTGGAATAAAAAGGCACTTTGGTTTGTTTTTTTCTGCTCACACAGGTTGATTTATAAGTCAAGCTTTATTTTAAGATTGTATAATCTCCAAGCCAGATTCTGAATTTTGGAATTCTCGTCTCTATTAAAAAAAAAAAAATTAGTCATGCATGGTGGCATACACTTGTAGTCGTGGCTACTCAGGAGGCTGAGGTGGAAGGATCGCCTGAGCCCAGGAGGTTGAGGCTGCAGTGACCCACAATAGTGTCACCGCACTCCAACCTCGTTGACATTAAGACCCCAACTCAAAAAAAAAATTATATCTGTAACATGCTCCACTGGAGTTTCATCCCTCAACCAAGGACCTACATTTTTGGGGATTAAAAATACAACCATAAAAACATTAAAATCTGAGGATTAAAATCCCGCCCTTCCTTGTTTTCTATCAGCCAAAATGAGCATGGGATTCTTGCCCTCTTCTTCTCTTGGCTTCATAAAGAGCCAGGGAGGCCAGTGCTGCTCATGGGGAGCATCCAGCCCCTGCACGGGATCAAAACAGCACCCACACAAATCAGGTCTTTACCGTGGTCTCCACGCAACAGCTCTGACCACTCTCTGAAACCGTCTCCACCTCCTCACTGCACCTAGCCTCCCTCTAATCCTGTCTCTGCTGTCTTTTTTCTTTACTAGGCTTATTCCACCTGAATCACATTAAATGTTTCTTTGTTTACCTGATCATGCTTCTCCACTAGAATATAAGCTTCTCAAGGGCAAGGACTTTGTCTTACTTGCAGCTGGAGGAGCACGGAAGAGGGCCCAGAAGGCAGGAAGAATCTTATCCATATTTACTGAATGAATGAATGAATGAATGGAGGAGCAGATGGATGGTGGCTTCTGAGCCTCCACAGCTCCAGCGAGGGCTGCTTTCTCAGCCTGGGCCACTCTGGTCTGTAGTTCCCCAAATCACCTGTCTCTCCTCAGACTCTTCCCGCCTAACATCCCCCTCTACCACCTCATGAATTCCTACCCCATCCAGACTTCAGCCCTAGCATCTCATCCCCAGCCAAGACACTTACCACCTCCCCAGATGACCTCAGACCCCCATCACACACATCATGCCCACCTGTACCTTTTCTTCACAGTTTTTGTCATGGCTGACACTATGAGATTTACTTAAGAGATTATTCAATGACTATTAGCTAATAACTGCCTTTTCTTACCACTCTATTCCCAGTTTGTAGCAATGTCTGGCACATGACCAGTGCTTAGAAAATATCTGTATTTGATACTTATTATGATTAAATGAGTAAAAGTTTTCCCCAAATCCTTGCATTTTGGAATATGATTTTCAAAGATATAAGTTATGTCCCGCCGGGCTCAGTGGCTTAGCCTGTAATCCTGCGCTTTGGGAGGCCGAGGTGAGTGAATTGCCTGAGCCCCTGCATTCGAGACCCATCTGGGCAACTTGGCGAGACCTCATCTCTACAATAAATAAAAAAAAATAGCCAGGCATGGTAGCGTGCACCTGTAGTTCCAGCTACTTGGAAGGCTGAGGCGGAAGGGTCGCTGGAGCCCAGCAGGTTGAGGCTGTGGTGGCCAGAAGCGTGCCACTGCACTCCAGTCTGGGCGACAGAGTGAGACTCCAATTCAAAAAAAAAAAAAAAGTTGTGTCCCAGGTTACCTAGAAGATTTTAAAGTCTTTCTGGGCATGCTTCCCCAAAATTTCCTTCTTTCAGAAGCCAGACCACATAGGATGGGACCCATCATTTTTCAGCTCTGTGCAGCCATGATTTTCTAGAGTGCTCAGAAAGATGCACAGGCAAGATCAGGGGTGGAGAGGGGATGGGAGGTGATAGGGAACAGAAGGGTTTGCCCAAGTGAGAGGTGAATGTTGCTGGGTGATTCAGAGGCTTGATCTCCACACAATATCAACCTGTCTCCCACCCCACCATCACGTTAGAAAACAACAACAACAACAAAAATCCATCATCACAAAAAACCTTAGCAATTAATAGTATGAGTATGTCTGCTTTTACTTGTAGCCACTAGATTAGCAACACAACCCGGGATGCAATTATATAGCATAGGTATCTATGGACTCTCGCAATCTGACCCTCTATTTTTTTTTTTTTTTTTT